>NW_003803977.1:0-1354 GCF_000255335.2 Galendromus occidentalis
TATTGGCACGGTCCTAGAGGGGAACTTCTCCTACTTGCTATCTACGTAGACGATGGCCTTCTGCTCTCTACGCATGACCATCTCATTTCTTCCGTGCTTAGCAAGCTTGGTCAGAAATTTAAGATCAAAGATTCTCCCTTGAATCTGTTTCTCGGGATTCACATCCGAATCGACGATCAACACAACATATGGCTGAATCAATACAAATACATTCAGACCATCCTGAAACGATTCGATATGTCCCAATGCCGACCGCTGTCGGTACCGTCTGATCCGGGAATCTACAACATTCCACCAGCGGATGGACCACGGTCCAAAGATCGCCCATATCGAGAGATCGTGGGTGCATTGATGTTCTTGGCTGTTTCCACGCGCCCAGACATCGCATTCACAGTCGGTGACCTCTCAAGATTCCTTGACAAATACACGGAGGAACATTGGATCGCCTGCCTAAAAGTTTTGCGATACTTGCAGAACACAGCGGACCTGTCCATAGTGTACTCCGGGAAAACTAATACCTCACCCGACCAAACTCTCCGATTCTACTCGGACGCGGACTTCGCTGCCTGCAAAGAGACTCGCCGGTCAGTGAGCGGTACTATCGCCACTTTGGGTGGTGGTCCGATCCTCTGGTCGTCATCACAACAACTTTCCGTCAGTCTATCGACGACAGAGAGTGAATTCTACGCGATCGCAGACTGCTCGAAGTCCTGTGTGTGGCTTCGAACGCTCTTTTCTGAACTCAGAATCAAGATCGTCCCGATCGCCCAACTATGAATAATTGTCCCTGCAGGCTCTTCAGCTAGCGAACCACACGGTGAGTATAAACCAGGTTGAGTACAAATTTACATTAATAAAAAAAAATGAGTCGTCGAATTTACGGTAGGACTTGGTCCATATGTCTGCCGAATACGACCGGTCCGCTTCCCGATCAGGACCGGCTCGAAAATCTGCGCAGCACTGTGCGGCAATGCGCGGCCGTTGAGCAATCGGCTGTCATGTTTTGCCGGCCTTTCATAGGCCGGTCAGCCGATTGTCCCTGCCGTTATCGGCTTTCGCACTATCATGTGCTCGCGTGCACCACGACTTTTGTTTAGGGTGCCGAATTTTTCGCCGTCGCCCTCGTCGAGCCGCTCGCCGACATAGCGAGCCTGCTGAATGGGCCCATTCTTGATCAATTCAAGAATTACTTCGAAAGAGTAGGGGGCCAAACCCTGGTTGGCCCATTTGGCCCCGAAGAAGAAGACGAGGATGCTCGTCGAGGCATCCTGCTGGATGCGCTGCGGCGTGGTCGGAATCCCGACCACGTATTCGAACTGATTCGGGACGCTGATCCTGAACTCGCGGAAACCCA
>NW_003803978.1:0-1040 GCF_000255335.2 Galendromus occidentalis
ATCTGCGAGTCTCTGGGTTTCTCTGATAGATATCATCAAATTGAGAGATGTCGGAATCGAGAAAGTGCCTCGACTACCATGAAGATCAACTACAACGAGATTCCGAACGATGAACTCATTGACGATATCGATTCTCAAGAACCACAGAAAAAAAACTAGCCCGCCCGGAGAGGTTCAAACCCTTGATCAAGCTTAAAGTAATCATCAACAAGGAGAAACAAGCGGAAGCAATCTACGATAGCGGATCAAATGCTACGTTGATTGATTATGATCTCATAAAGGAGCTTAAATCACAAGTGATCGAGCAGAAATGTTTCTTCAATATTTTGAATGGGATGAAGTTCACCAAGAACCGGGCGAGAATTCGGATGGAGATCCATAAAGTGGAAGACGAGATAGACGTTCATGTGGTGCGTAACACAATTTTTTCTGACATCGGCACCTCTTGAGGGAATATGATCCCGGTCACCAGCTCACACTCATCACCAACGCGAGTGATTCCGGATGGGGTGCCGTTTTGGAGCAGGAAGGAAATCCAATCGAATTTTGCTCCGGGAAGTGGAGCGCGACTGAAAGACGATACTCGACCACAAAAGGGTATTCTGAATGGCATCAAACGGTTCTCGTATTATCTCTCGGGAAGACATTTCATCCTGGTCACCGACCACAAGGCTCTGACGAGCGGAATCAAAGAAAACTGCGAAGATAACGAGTTATTCCGTTGGGCACGGAAACTAGATCCGTCCTCGTTCTCCATTGTGCATAGAATGGGGGACAAGATCGGTCACGCGGATGCACTCAGTCGGAAACCAGCACCCACGACTCATCGTAGAGTGACAGAGATCAACGAATTTGACGAAGAGATGCCGCGAGATCCGGTCCTGCAGTACCTCAAGAGGGGACTAAGTGTGGGATGTGTACAACGAGAAAAGCCAAGCGGGAATTATAGCAACGAATTGGCATTCTACGAGAACCAACAACAAAAGAGGGAATCTGGTTCTGAGCAGGGGTAAGCTGTGTTTGATGTTCAAAGGCGAGCT
>NW_003803979.1:0-3174 GCF_000255335.2 Galendromus occidentalis
GAACATTTCTGAGATTCAAGTGGCCGCTGGGCATCAGCAAAGATTCCAATGCACCGATCAGGGAGTTCCAGGCCAAAGTTCTCGATTTTGGCCTGATATGCTCACCTTGGCTCCACATCAAAGGTGTCCGATACCACCTCGAAAGCTGCAAGAGTCAGTTCCCAGCCGAAGCCGAATTCATCGAGGAGATATCGACAAACCTGTACATGGACGACGTCTGTATACAAGCAGACTCGGTAGCCGACGCGGAGCACAAAATTAATCTCTTATTCGAAATATTCCAGCAAGCCCACTTCCCGCTCCGCAAATGGGGCACGGCGAATGAAGAGGTGGCTCACAGCATCCTCCGGCTATCCCCACTGGACAAAACATCTGTCACAGTCGGAGACGAAGAGGCGAAGTTCCTTGGAGTCCAGTGGCATCAACCAACGGACAGCCTCGGAGTCTTCACGCGGAAGGCCGTATCGGAGCTTTCAAGCGGAACTCCTTCGAAAAGAAAGCTCCTCAAGGGACTCGCTCAGATCTACGACCCGCTGGGTATTCTGACCCCGGTCACCGTCAGGGCGAAAACGCTCTTCCAGTCACTCTGGAAGCTCAAAATCGATTGGGACGATCCGTTACCGA
Source organism: Galendromus occidentalis (assembly GCF_000255335.2). Classification (NCBI taxonomy): domain Eukaryota; kingdom Metazoa; phylum Arthropoda; class Arachnida; order Mesostigmata; family Phytoseiidae; genus Galendromus; species Galendromus occidentalis. The sequence continues at coordinate 625 of NW_003803979.1, forward strand.
CGGAAATCATCGAATCGTATCGAAACTTCGTCACCATGCTCCGGCAGAGCACCGACATAAGAATCGAGCGAGCGCTCAGCGCACGTTTCTCTACCGCGAGGTTCGAACTACATTCATTCTGTGACGCGTCGCTCGAAGCCTACGGCGCGGCAATATACCTTAGAACTGTCGATAAGGGTTTCGCCCAAGCCAGGCTAGTTGTCGCGAAGGCCCGAGTAGCACCAACGAAACAGAAGTGGTCGATCCATCGTTACGAGCTGATGGGAGCTCTCATGGCAGCTCGAATTACGTCGAACATCCGAGAATACTTGAAGCTCAAGGTGGCCAAGGAATACTTCTGGATCGATAACATGGCATGCGTCTCCTGGATCCACAGTCCTCCGGAGAAGTGGCGACCATTCGTGGCGAACAGAGTTCGCGAGATCACGAAACTGACGGATCCGAGCGCATGGCGGTACATCAGGTCGGAAGAGAATCCAGCGGATATTTTGTCGAGGGGCACAGACATCGCGAATCCACAGAGCCGTTACCGATGGCTCTCCGGACCGATGTGGCTCAGCGATCCTACCTGGAAGCCACCACCAAATCAAATCGACATAGAAGAGACAGCGGAAGAACGGAAAGCGACACCCTCTCAGTGTTTACACACAGTTCGCTACGACGAGAATGACGTTATCGACGATCTTCTCAATCCAGCCCGCTTTTCTTCTTGGTTCAAGCTGATCAGAGCACAGGCTTTCTGCAACCGGCTCAAAGCATTCGCTCAGTCGATCAAATCGAGACAACGTCGCTCCCACTCGAGCAGCGAAACACGATCGCTCCAGCTCGACACAGCGGAATGCACTCAAGCCGAGAAAGACCTCGTAAGACGGATCCAGAAAAGATACTTCCGAGAGGAAATCTCACAAAGGTGCGAAGATCTCCCGAAATCCAGCGGGCTCGCACAATTCCACCCGTTCATTGATTCGGACGGATTGATGAGGTGCAGATCACGTTTGGAAAGATCAAACACACACTCATACGACGAAAAGTTCCCCATCATAATCCCGAACAACGACGGGTGGGCGAAACTAATAGTGCTCTCTGTTCACGGCAGAGAGTGCTGGCGATTGGGGGGGAGTCGCAGCTACGCTCCAGAAGCTCCGAGAGCGATTCTTCATCCTGAAAGCAAGGAAGGTCGCCTACGATGCTTTGAGACATTGCCCAGGCTGCAAACGCTTCAATGCGAATCCAGCAACAGAACCGACTCCGGCGTTACCGACGTTCCGGGTCGAGATCACTCCACCGTTCCTCTTCACAGGGGTGGATTTCGCCGGACCCATCTACTACAAGAAAGAGAATGGAAGGAAAGCTAAGTCATACATCCTTCTGTTCACATGTGCAGTGTCGCGAGCGATCCACCTGGAACTCACGATGGACCTGTCGACGTACGAGGTCCTCCGAGCGCTGTCTCCGTAATTCTTCATCGGTTTGTTCGGGAGCGAGTATTTTGCTTTTGAGCATTTGGATTTCTCTTTCTGCTATCTCCTTGTATCGCCAGCATTGCTGTCGTAATGATTCGTTAGCCTTTTTGAGTATTTTCAGTGCTTCCACGTTGTGCTGACAGTCCTTCCTAGGACATGGCTGGGGTTCGATTCGGCCGCGTTGTTGTCGGGCTTTCCCTCTGTATGGCCTTCTTTCCTCTTCGGTCATCTTTCGCCATGGTTCGTCAGTTACAATTTTGAGGGTTTCTATATCGGGTATATTGTGTTTTTTCTGATATTCTAGTGCGAAAATCCAGTATGGCTGGGGTTTACATTTCTTCTTGGGTTTCACTGATTCTTGGTTCACATCTGGGTTTTGTTATTAGGCACAGCAAGAGAAAAAACGTTCGAATTAGAGATTTCAGCGGGTGGTGGTTTAAGTCGAGGAAGGTTTGAAGCCGGGGTCTGTAATAAAGCGATTATGATCTTAATTGAGCTGGGATTGTAGTTGATTGGTATGGGAAGTCAACGACATTTTCCATGCTATCGCTGGGGATCGTTGGTATGAACTCATAATTGGTTCGGGAATTGAACAGCATGCACAGAGTTGTGATCGCAATGACCAGCGCAAGTGCGAGTATCGCACTGCCGATGGCGAGGGCCATGTGCAACGATTGATCAGGGTTGCTGTTGTTTGGCTTCTTTCCAGGATGAAATTTCTTCTTGAATGCTAGCCAGATCGATTCGCCTCCAATGAGCGGTAGATTCGGTCTGATTGTGAGACAGGCTGTGCTGTCATTGGCTTCTTCCGTGCAAGATGAGTCGGAAGGTGTGCATCGTCTCAGGAAATTGATTGGATTTTCGTCAATGATTCAGCTGATGTTTTTCGTTGTACATTCGGTTGGACAGTCGTCGTAAGTGAAATGTTCGGGGTCGCAAACGAGAGTGATGTCAAGAGCATCACGATCATTATTATTTTGGGGACCATTTTCTTAGACCAATCAGATTTCGAAGATTCTCAAATATCGGTTGGGCTGGTGCCTTCGTCAGAAGGTCTGCCAATTGCTTCTGAGTTTGTATATATTCG
>NW_003803980.1:0-1946 GCF_000255335.2 Galendromus occidentalis
AGATCGTGTTCGGCTCAGTGTGTGCGTTAAGATCCGTAGTTTTGCAAGTTTGACTATAGTGCCGATATGGTGTCCCGTTTTTCGGCAAACACGAAAAAAACGTGACTTCGTTTCTCTCTTCCTCCGCTTAGAGTTTCGGCAGGTTTCTGCGGCGCACAACGACTGCTCCGTTTTCTTTCGACTGAGCTCTCAGAATCAGGCCTCCTTCCATGAATTTTCTCATCTATCCTCTGACTCTGCCTCCGACTTGCCTCAGAAAAACATTATCACGATTCTATCATCCTGATTCCCAAGCTTCCAATTCCTATCGCGAGAGCCATTGGAAAACGAAGCGCGCACCCGTTCCGAGAGGGATCTCTGACGACTCGTCAGTCGACAGCAAGCAAAATGAACTTTCGACCCCTGGCTTCATTGTTCCTGAGCACCAAGCTCATCGGTGATGAGATACTTCTCACGCCAAGGGGGAATATCTTTCCATGAGTGTTGAGTTCGTATGCGGCTAAGAAGGCTACACGGAGATGCGACTACACAGCTCAGCGATCAGTGATCAAGTGACGTGGCGTCTGCGCGCCCCGTCTATTTATTGAAACTATCTTAGCACGAACACGGACAACTCGATGCTGGACAAGTCGATGTCGGACAACTCGATGTCGACAACTCGATGCCGAGACAACGCGATGCCGGACAACTCGATGCTGGACAAGTCGATGTCGGACAACTCGATGCCGGACAACTCGATGCCAGACGACGCGCGCACGGAATCACGCGTCGCTACAGCTGACAGAGATTCGAGAACCAAGCGAGCAGCTTCAGCTGACTGAGGATCGAGAGCCGATTGAGAGAGACGCTACAAGCTGACACAGGAATGATAAACGTGACCAGCCTTATGTATTCCACTGCCGAATCTTTCAATGCTGAAAATATAATACAATCCCCTAGCAATTCCGCTGGCGCACGTTTCGTCTGGGAAAATATACTCTTTCATATCAGAATCATTCCCCGAAAAGCTGTAAGAGTCAATGGTGCTAGGAGCCTCTATGGCAGAAAGTCCAGAGAGCTTCGTCTGTCGTTCCAGTCATTACAATACTTTGAGCCACCATCAGTTTTGCCATCCTCGGGTAGCATGCTCTCGTGGAGATCAATTTGGAACGTTGTGCACGAGGGCTCTGGAATCGTTCGATTCGTAAGCAACTACCATAACAATTCTCAAGCTTCAATCAAACGTCCTACGAATCCTCCACGAACAAAGCCTCCTAAATTCTATGTTCGAAGAAAATGGCATCGTCCTCCGGTGCGGTAGTTTCGCAACGCGGGAGACTGAAGAGGGTCCACGAAGGCCACCTGTACATCAGAGAGAAGTTGAGTAAAGACGGTGCTACCCGATTCTGGCGTTGCCACCGAGTCGGCGCTTGCAAAGCGCGGCTGCACACTTGTGTCGATACGGATGAAGTCATCAAAATGATAGGCGTTCACAGCGATGAACCGGATCCAGGGTCGATCGAAGTTGCCAGCATGCAGTGTAGTTTGAAACGTCGTGCGGTGGAGAGTCAATGCACGCCAATCCAGTTGATTGAGACTGCGTTCGGAAGATCCTCCACAGCTGCCAAACTCTCCGCTCCACGTCCGGAGTCCATGGCTCGAATGGTCAATCGAGCCCGGAGAGCAGCATCGAGACCCCCCGCGACACCGTTGAGTCGAGCAGCTATCGTGATACCCCCTGAGTTCACCGTGTACGAGAGTGATCCAGGCGTTTTCGAATCCTTCCTCCTAGGCGACTCAGGTGACTTTCTCACGACTAGATTTTTGATCATCTTCAGTTTTCGATATGAGTCCAGGTATTCATGTGGCCACGACTTATCTCAAAGGCATTCATTTTTCTCCGATAGGTGAGGGCGACGAGCAACGGATTCTCTTGTTTGGACGAGAATCTGTTTCCGAATGGATCC
>NW_003803980.1:1966-13912 GCF_000255335.2 Galendromus occidentalis
TCATGTAGACTCCCGCCAGCGATCGAACGTGAAGTGCTCTGTAGCCTTGTGAAATTTTTCACATGTTGATGAAGTTGGCTCAGTGTGGACTCTGGTTTGTCCTCGATAAATTGTAAGGCGAGTTCCCGAACGTCGTTGTGTTCGGAACCCTTGAGGCCACAGATCCACACCAAACACTTCATCTGGTCAGCCGTGATCTTCGACATATTTGATAGTTCGTGTCGTTTGTTGACTAACCCAGTATAATCGTCGAAGGTTCCTCCACTGGTATTCTCGCATTTACTTTGGAAATACTGATACCTTCGGGCGAACTCCGACCCTCGGTGTCCAAACAGTTCCTTGAGTTTTGAGATCGTGTCTGCGAAATTCAAATCGGAGTACTTTTTCGGGAGTATATGGGCGTCGTATTTCTGGAATGCGTCTTGATCCAGTTTTTGTACGATAAACCGGACTTTCGCAGTGTCATCCAGTGCTGCTCCTTCCTTCTCGAGCACACTCTCGTAGCGGTTGAACCACAAATCGAATGTTAAACCATCTTCGGGGTCATACCGGAACTCGGGGATCTGTCTCATGAGAAGGTTCATGGTCGTCGTTTCTGGAGTAGACCGTGGGGTTTCTGATGAGTTCTTGTCCCTCCGTATCTCCTTCATCAAGCGTGACATCATCGCCTCGAAGTCTTCCTTGCTAATCATCCTCGTCGCCAGTTGTGATAACTCTCACTTCGCTAGTCGGATACAGAGCTTCGTCGTTACAGGATGGAACTGAATTGTTCCGGGCTTATTCCTAGCCCTTTTATTCGTCATCAAATGACTTGAAAGTAATGATTATTATTTGGGGAACTCCCGCGTTCCCACAGCCAAGGCCACCCAAGATCAAAGCTCGGGGGCGCATAACTCGGCGAGGAGTCTTCGGACGGAGGAACGGATACCACAGGGAGCATCTGATGAAGTAGACCTTGCATCTGGCACAAGGACATTTGAGGGTCACGGTCGGGTCAAACAACCATTCGCTGTATCCCGAGAGGGAAACACCGGAGAGAGGAACTGACGCCGCAGCGGGCCTCTGATGGAGTAGGGCTTTCCTCATGCCCAAGGTCATCTGAAGGTCAAACTTCAAGCGTCGACATAACAGGCGAGGATGGACGGCGAGGATGAGAGGAACAGACAGCAGGCGCTGATCTTCGGCAAAGGCCGCGGACTGAAGAGGACCCCAGTGAGGACCCGAGCCGTCCAGCGTGCGCCGAAAAGGACCAGTGCCGACTACAGAAGGAACCCGGAGAGAGCGCCAGCTCCCCGATCTCCACCGAGCGGTCGGCAGGGGTAGAAAACAGCGCTGCCCAAATGGACGGAAGTGTAACGGAAGAAACCGAAAGCTTCGTCGACGCGTCAGCAACGACCGAGGAGAGGGAGCCCCAGCGGTCGTCAACATTGCTTGGAAGCTGCCAACCGCTCCAAACGAGCAGCGCCAAGAGGTCATCCTACAAGAGGAGGCGAGCCGATAACGCGAAGAGGAGGAGAGAGGAATTCGACCGATCGAGTGAAGACCATTCGCTCTGCACAACCCTCATCGAGGGAGGGGTCAAACGGCCCACGGAAAAACTACCGGATCTCTATGGGGAGATGCACAAGGTGCTTATGAAAGTCCGAACACTGCAAGCGATGTTAGAAGCCGCTACGGAGCACACGAAGGAAGACTTCGTGAGGGGCAAGCTAGCCCAAAGATGGTCGACGCAGGTACGCAGGTAGAGCTAAGCTCCGTGCTGCATGCGGACACCAAAGCGAGGAGGGTGGAAGAAGCAAAAGAACTTCGGAAGACGATCGCGGAAGCCGAGAGGAACCCAGCGCAGCTAGCGCAGCTGCTAAACGATCCATGGCCAAGGGAGGCGCTCACCAAGACCAAACTGGTCCGAGCAAGCATGCAGACAACGAGGAAGAGTGATCCTCGTGCGAGAGGGCGATACGAAGGACAAGGAGAGACTGCGACTCATCGAGATGCAGTTCCCCGGAATGGAGCACGCCAAAATCCTCAAGGGACTCAAACCAGGATGCATCGCGGAGATCTCCAATAGCCCAAAACTGTACGACCGAAGAAGCGTGCGGGAGGAAATGCTACCGGTGCGGGTGAGAAGACCATATAGCCAAAGAGTGCAAGGCAGCACCCAAATGCTATGTGTGCGGAGTCGAAGGCCACCGAGCGGACTCCCGGGAGTGCCCGAAGCAGAGGGAAGTGAAGAGCAAGGACCCGGCTGCGACCGCGAGCTCTTCTTCATCGAAGAAGAGGCCCCGAAAACGCAGGGGTAACAAAGACAAGGAGGTATTCGAACTCGATCAGGAATTCGAGGATGCGGCGGCCGCGGAAAAAGAAGTACCGGCCGCTGTCCAAGAAACACAGGGAGCGACGGAGCAGGGAGGAGCTCCGAAGATGGGAAACACTCAGACAAAAGCAGAGGAAGCGGGGCAGACCCGTCCAAAAAATAACGATGAAGATCAAGGCTCTGCAATGCAATACTAACAGGTGCAATGCGGCCCACAACCTCCTGGATCACACCCTGGAAGCTGCAGGGTATGATATTGCCCGACCACGGACAACTCGATGCTGGACAAGTCGATGTCGGACAAGTCGATGTCGACAACTCGATGCCGAGACAACTCGATGCCGGACAACTCGATGCCGAGACGAGTCGATGCTGAGACAACTCGATGCCGGACAACTCGATGCCAGACGATGCGCGCACGGAATCACGCGTCGCTACAGCTCACAGAGATTCGAGAACCAAGCGAGTAGCTACAGCTGACTGAGGATCGAGAGCCGATTGAGAGAGACGCTACAGGCTGACACAGGAATGATAAACGTGACCAGCCTTATGTATTCCACTGCCGAATCTTTCAATGCTGAAAATATAATACAATCCCCTAGCAATTCCGCTGGCGTACGTTTCGTCTGGGAAAATATACTCTTCCATATCAGAATCATTCTCCGAAAAGCTGTAAGAGTCAATGGTGCTAGGAGCCTCTATGGCAGAAAGTCCAGAGAGCTTCGTCTGTCGTTCCAGTCATTACAATACTTTGAGCCACCATCAGTTTTGCCATCCTCGGGTAGCATGCTCTCGTGGAGTTCTATTTGGAACGTTGTGCACGAGGGCTCTGAAATCGTTCGATTCGTAAGCTACTACCATAACAATTCTCAAGCTTCAATCAAACGTCCTACGAATCCTCCACGAACAAAGCCTCCTAAATTCTATGTTCGAAGAGAATAGCATCGTCCTCCGGTGCGGTAGTTTCGCAACCCGGGAGACTGAAGAGGGTCCACGGAGGCCACCTGTACATCAGAGAGAAGTTGAGTAAAGACGGTGGTACCCGATTCTGGCGTTGCCACCGAGTCGGCGCTTGCAAAGCGCGGCTGCACTCCTGTGTCGAAACGGATGAAGTCATCAAATATATGATAGGCGTTCACAGCGATGAACCGGATCCAGGGTCGATCGAAGTTGCCAGCAAGCAGTGTAGTTTGAAACGTCGTGCGGTGGAAAGTCGATGCGCGCCAATCCAGTTGATTGAGACTGCGTTCGGAAGATCCTCCACAGCTGCCAAGCTCTCCGCTCCACGTCCGGAGTCCATGGCTCGAATGGTCAATCGAGCCCGGAGAGCAGCATCGAGACCCCCCGCGACACCGTTGAATCGAGCAGCTATCGTGATACCCCCTGAGTTCACCGTGTACGAGAGTGATCCAGGCGTTTTCGAATCCTTCCTCCTAGGCGACTCAGATGACTTTCTCACGACTAGATTTTTGATCATCTTCAGTTTTCGATATGAGTCCAGGTATTCATGTGGCCACGACTTATCTCAAAGGCATTCATGTTTCTCCGATAGGTGAGGGCGACGAGCAACGGATTCTCTTGTTTGGACGAGAATCTGTTTCCGAATGGATCCGGCTGGTGCGTAAAATATATGTGGACGGCACCTTCAGCCTATCCCCTGGTCTCTTCTATCAAATTGTCGTGATTCTGGTTGAGCGGGATTGCTTCGTCCTACCGGTCTGTTATGCTCTGTTACCTAACAAGACCGAAGAGACGTATCGTCGCATGATTCGACTCCTCCGAGATGCATGGCCTGCTCTGAGGCCTCAAGCGATATCAACAGACTTCGAAAAGGGACTCATCAATGCGCTCAGTGAAGCCTTCCCTATCGCCGAACTTCACGGTTGTTTCTTCCACCTAGTGAAGAACTTGAAGAAAAAGCTCAGTGATCTGCACTTGATGAGTCGGTACCAAAACGACGGGAATTTCTCGCTGTCCGCTCGCACGATCACCGGACTAGCCTTCGTCCCCCCCCAAGCCATCGACCATGTTATCGCGGAATTGGCGGTTTTCTTGCCCGAAGACTTGATGCCGGTGCTGAAGTACTCTGAGGACACATACGTAGGCTCGCTGCAGCATCTTCTCCCTGACGGGAGCGTAATCCGGCGAGAACCAATGTTTCCGGTCGCCATGTGGTCCGTTTATGAACGTACTCTGAATCAGGATTCCCGAACAAACAACTATGCCGAGGCGGCTCACAGACGGTTACAGACAGAATTCGGAGTTGATCATCCGTCGTTGTGGAGGTTCGTCGATGGCTTGAGGAAAATTCAGCATCATCGCGATATCCTCCTGGCTCGATACATCAACGGCAACCGACCGACTGCGAAACGCACCAAATATCTCAAAATTGATGAGAGATTGTTTGAACTCGTGAACACGTTCGAGTCTCGAACACCAGTTGAGTTTCTTCAGGGCGTAGCGAGCAATTTTCTCATGGAGGCTTAGTAACCCGTGAAGATTACGGGTTGCTCTGCATTTGTCCCCGAAACTTTCTTATTCAAGGATCATGATCTTGTTCCATCATGATCTTGTCAAGTGACCCGAATCATAAAGCCATGAATGGTACATCCACTAGATCCGCTCGACGGCTCATGCGGAGCCGTGGTGAATTAAAGAAAAAAACTTCCAAATACATGGCGATAATGAGCGAATTATTTGGTGAACGATTTTTTCTTCCTGTTCCTCCTTAGTAAACGATAGGAATTTGATCGGGTGATCACAAGTCGATCGCATCCTGTCCCCGCATCGAGTTGTCTCGGAATCGAGATGTCGGCATCGAGTTGTCCGACATCGAGTTGTTCGGCATCGAGTTGTCATGTACCGAGATTAACGAGAGGACGCGACAATATGGACCACAAGAGATATCCAAGCGAAGATAGCAGCGAAAGGAGGAGGAGACGGGTACGTCTGGATCGTTATCGGAGCAGCTGTGATATACAGCTGCTATATCTCGCCGAACTCCGGGACCGACGGGTTTGACAGATTTGTCGACAACCTGGAAGGGAGCCTGGAAACCTGGAGCCTGGGGAGAATGTTGGTCGTGACCGGCGACTTCAACTCCGCGGCAGAAGAATGGGGCAGCAAGCAAACGAACGAACGGGGAGCGAAGCTACTACAGCTGGCCGGTCGACGCGGCCTCCTCATAGCAAATGACGGAAGAGAGCCAACTTTTCAGAGAACAATGCAGGCGACGATACAGAGATCCTTTCTGGATCTCACCTTCTACTCAAGCGTCACACAGGCTGACGTAGAGGGGTGGAGGGTGCTCAATGAGGAAGCGATGAGCGACCATCGCTATGTGGAGTTTTACATTCGAAGAGGCAGACAACAAGAAGATGATGAAGAAGAGGAAGGCAGAACGGGCGGGACGAGTTGGAAGTGGAACCCAAGACGTCTCGATTTGGAAGTAGTGAGGAGTCGGATTATTGATGCGAAGGCACGAGAGGTACCGATGGAGACACCAGAGCAAATAGCTGCGGTGATTCTGAGGGCCTGTGAGAAAGCAGCGAAGGGCACGCCCTCGAGGGGCCGGCGAACCAGGAAAAACAAGTACTGGTGGACAGAGGAGATTGCCGAGGCACGGAAACGGTGCGTCAGCCTTCACCGGAGGCACTTCAGGTGCGTCCAGCGAGGGAAACTCAATGAGGCGGAGGAGGCAGCGGAGTGGTACAAAGGGGCGAAGAAAGAACTGAGGAGACTAATCCAGCGCAGTAGAGAGCGTTGCTGGCTCCAACTATGCGAAGAAGTCGAACGGGACTCCTTCGGAAAGGCATTCAAGATCGTTATGAAAAAGTTAGGGGCTACGGCGCCGAGACTGCCCGCCCCGATGCGATGGTAGAACGAGTGAGGAGCGTCTTTTCCCCTCGCGGCCGATCCGACAATCGACGTTCGGGGAAGACGAGGTTTACGATTTCGAGGCAGTCACCGCGGGTGTCGACGGTGTTCCGCCGCACAGTGGTCAAAAATCAATTCCTAGGTGGACAAAATTATTTCGATGATTTTTTCGATAGAGTTCCGTTTCCCGAATGAGGCGTGAGACTTGGAAGGTGTTTCCGGCCTCCAGCTCGCCCGCGGAGACGATATTTGAGGTCTTGAAATATCCCACCAACTTTATGCATGCAGATTTGAGAGAGACGAATGCTCCACGACTTGAATGATGGGTGCCTAACGGATAGGGACTGCCTTCTGGTTCATCGAATATCTTTATTCCAGGACGTTTGATACCTCAGTATGTACGTGATAAGTGATAAGTAATGCGTATCCGCAACGATGTGCCCATAGCTCCGTACGCTTTGCACATCCATTTCATCGCTAGACGTCTCTATCGTCGTCCTCACAGGCTTCCCTGCTCAGCTCGCCGAAACCGTTGTCCACGTCCGAGTCCCTAGAAAGATCGGAGCCTTCTGATTCAGTTTCGCTGTCCGTTTGCAGTTCTGTATCAAGACGAGATGTTGGAGCTTGGGGCTTCAATAGAGCTTGGGCCTCCGGTTCCAGGAGCGCACTCTTCCTACTCTGCGCGGGCTTTTGGAATTGCGCGATGACGGGATCCGATGTTATGAGAAGCATCATCATTAGATCGGAGTTTGAGCTCCCGACTATCCTTCCTAGTCCTTCCTGAGATCCTTCTGTCGGAAAGCCAATGGGCACAGAATGATGGCGGATGATCTGGCTGCTATGGTCCAATATTTTGTGAATGGTAGGTTTCGGGGAGTACCAAGGATAGAGAGTCGATAGCAGACTTTTCGTTTCATGAGTGTAAGACTGAAATTTGTCGGCATCGATCTCACTCTTCGCGGATAGCGTTGTCAGGATTACTCTGAATCGAACGATGAGACTCTCGTCGATTCCCGTGATCTTCGAGCTCGTGTGTGAATTTTCAAAAAACCTCCTGGCCGTATTTCCGTCGTTTGTGTTGCCCGATCCTTGTCTGGGTTGGTCCACGATCAGACCGAGCTTCTCGCGAAATTTCTGCTGTATTTGCCTTTTTCTCATCTGCATGTTCACTTTCTGGATCTTCGGCACTGTTCTAACCCTTAGTTCCATCCTGTAAGTCATGTTCAGAAAGAATTCCAAGCTTCGAATCCAGGCTTGCAGAGTCTGAAGTCCGAAGCTATAGTTTTCTCGCACATCCTCGGCGAAGAAGGAAGCATCTTGCGACTGCTTCGGTGTGGCATTGCATACGAAGCAAGTCTGCGTGGATTTCACACCGGTGAGAGCGTTGACAACCTTCCCATCGACCATGGTACAGACCATTTGATGTTGCACGAACGCCGAGTCCTTCGAGGTTCCCTCAACTGGGACTTCGATGCCAAGGAGATGGTGCCAAAGATGATGGAGGGGGACGAGGCATGGACGATGGTCGAGGGCTATGTGGCCACCGTGATTGGCACGAAAGAGGCCCTGGGGCGGACCAGGCGCAGATAGGCCGAAGAGGGGACAGAGGACCGCCGAACCCAGCCACAGGCAGGAGCTGAAGGAGAACCTGAGGAGGACCGGTACCCGCCGGGATTCGGCACAAGAGGATGAAGACACCGCAGAAGCGCCAAGGGCCCCCCTGAGGCAATGTCTTGGCTGACGGACGGGGAGGGGGCTCGAAGAAAATTTTCTCATGTGTATCATATATAATATATACATATATATTTAATGCACATATAATATAAGCGGCAAATAAATTTGCCGGCCGCAAGTGCGGAACCGGCCCCCGGAAAAAAAAAGATTCGAAGCGTGACGCAGGACTGGAAAGTTCCTTATAATCGATGCCAGCCTGCTGAGCGTATCCTTTCAAAACAATTCTTGCTTTGAATCTTTCGACTTTACCCTCAGCGTTCCGCTTTGCCTTGAAGACCCACCGAAAACCTAAGCTTCGACGTCCAGGTGGGAGTGTGGTCAATGTCCACACATTCAATGTTCTCATGCTGTTCATTTCAGCTTCCATGGCTTCAAGCCATTCCTGACCTTCATCAGAATTGATAGCTTCTTCATACGTATTGGGTTCTTTTATCTGGTTTGAGTTGCTAATATTTGCGATGGCAATATTAGTGGGATGTCTTGCCTCATTCGTTTGATACGCGGTCTTAATGAAGCTAAACGTTCAGGGTTAGGTTTGAACTGTCTTCTAGGTCTTCTTCTGTTGTTTCTTTGAGTTCTAACTTGACTGTCTCCAGTCGGGAGCGTAGGGAGAGGGTTGCTCTCGTTTTCTCGTGAACCACTCGCCTGCGGTGATTCGGTCGGTGTTTCTTGATTCTGGTTGATATCTTCTGGTTGATATCATTTGGTCACTCAGCTCCTGCTGGTTGTTCACTTGTTTCACTGGCTGGAACACTTTCTGGATTTTCTGGAGACAATCGATGGGTTCCGCCATTTTCTTCATTACGCGCACTGCCACTGTTCAGTTGGCTTTTCTTCGGGAATACGACATCCTTCGTCGTTACTACTACTTTCCTGCCAGGTGACCGGACTCTGTAACCTGCTTCTTCTGTGCCTAGTCCCACAAGAAATCCAGGGATTCCTCGGGGATCAAGTTTCTTCCTTGTGGGTTCCAAGTTAACGTACGTGCATGGAGTTCCAAACGGTCCGAATCTTTCGAAGTAAGGCTTTTTACCAAAGAAGATTTCGTAGGCTGATTGATTTGTGACTGGGTTGATTGTCACGGCATTCAAGACATTTGCACTATAGCTAATTGCATCTGGCCACAGGGATTTGGGCAGTTTGGAATCTATGAGGATGGCTCTTGCAAATTCCACTAGTGTTCGATTACTTCGTTCTGCCATACCATTCTGAGCCGGAGTTCTTGGGTTAGAAGCGGTCTGATCAGCTCCGATATCAGTGAGAATTTTGATGACAGTAGCATTGAAGAACTCACTTCCATTGTCCGTGTGTAGCCGGTCGATGTCACGTTGGAACTTGTTTCGGAACCATCGAGTGTATTGTCAGATACCTTCTGCTGCTTGTTCCTTCGTGTTCAGGAAGTACACTCTTCTGAAGCGACTGAAGTCGTCTGTCGGGCACGTGAAATGATTGACCCCGGTTAGAGAGCGTTGTGCGGGTGAGCACAAGTCTCCATGGATGTATCCTGGTCTTTTCGCCCTGCAGTCTGCGGGTTTGGTTCGGTAGGTGCTTCGATGCTGTTTTCCTTGTAGACATGATTCACAGTTGAAGAAGTCATCTTCATACTCGATTCCTTCACGGTCCAGGGTTTCCTTGATTTTACCTTTATTTAAGTGCGCTAGAGCGTCGTGAGCGGCTTCCTTGGTACTATAGCTTAGAGTCTGCAGACATTTGGGCTCACTTTTGTCGATGTTGAGGACGTACAGTCCTTCCTTACATTCGGCTGTCGCTCTACCCTGACCGGTGGAGATGAGAGTCCTCTCGGGGTTTATTGAAACCTCGTAACCATTTTCTGTCAATTTTCTAACAGAGATGAGGTTTGTATCCATTTTCGGTGAAGGATATTTGGACGGTTTTTCGAGCTTGGGCGCTGAGTTCTGAGCGAGGCTTCGATCAATGAGATGGCACAAACGATGATCACCACAGTAGAATGAACACAACAGACGTGGAGTAAAGCCGAACGGGAATTCTCCTCAAGTGCTGAAGACCTTTATTGAACTAGCCTATATACTACTAGATACATGCGGTCAGAAAGGATTAGTCTGTACAAACTATCTAGTATGCGCTTTCGACATAATCGAATGCGCTTGAATACGTCCGCGATTAGCGGGTTGCTGATTACTGGCATGGTCAATCTACGATGGCCTACTTCTATGGGTTTGGGAAACTGTAAACTAGTCAAGAATGAGTAGTTTTTCTATCATTCCCTCCCTTTTTCCATACTCCATAGAAATTGACAGCTATTTGTTTACCCAAACAAGAAACATAGCTGATTATCTGAATTCCGCGGGGTGCGTCGGAAGTTTCGATCTCCGGGCGGTCGTTGAACTCTACCATTTTTGAGTATAAAAGAGCGCGCAAAAAACTGTGCTGCTACCCACAATTTTGTTTACGTCACTCAACGAAGTTTTGATTCAGCTGCATCAACGGTAGTGCCGGTTCCGTTAGATTCATGAGTATGCTTTCTGAGGATCAGGAACAACGTCCTGTCATCATGGACCGGAACTCGTCTACATCTAATGAAGATGAAGTCTACCCATGTGATATCAAGCCACTTCCTGTTCTGCCCAACTCCAGTATCGTCTCAGAGGCTGTATTACAACCGTTTGAAACCTGGCAGCAAGAACAGACGATGATGCGTCGGTAAATCGAGAATCTTGCACTGCAAGTTGCCACCCTGCGTACAGCTGGTCAAGGAGATTCTACTGCGATGATGATGATCAACCGATCACGTCCAGGCAACAGTGAACTCACGAGACCTGAAATCATCGCTCTCCCAGACATCGCTGCCCAATCGGATGAGTCGACGTCAATAGTGGAGACTCGTGCTCAGCCTAGTACCAGCTCGGCATGTATGCAGATGGTCAAGTTCTACTCATCCTCAGCGGCCCACATCATCTCCGTATGTTGCGATCGAGGCCTCTCCTGCTGGTGATGAACGGAAACTTCCTTCTCCAAAAGGGTTAGCAAAGATACTTACGAAGAAGGATGATCGAATTTGCTGCGTACTCAAATTTTCAACGATCGTTCTAGGCTTGTGTTCACTCGTTTCCATCAGTACAGTGATCGGCGTTCACTTACATCTGAATGGATTGATAACGGCCGATCCAGACAGCAGTCTTTCATCGAACAGCAAGAGCTCAGAACAGTTTTGGAGTACGAGATCCGTAGCCCTCGAGCAGGATAATGAGAGCAGTTTGCCCATGATTATAAGACAAATAGGAAGTGCTGATAGAATCACAACCACCGAGGCTCCCAGTTTGTTTCTTAGTTTACCGGAGGTGACAGCTAGTATGTTGGGCCGCAGTTGTTTTGAAGTTTCCGATTGTTTTGTGTGCCGATTAAGGAATGGTGATTGTGTGACATCGAAAACAGATTTCTCGTCTCTCCTGGAGGTGAGATAAAAAAATCAAGTACGGATCCCAGCCTACGCAACCTCTCGGAGAAGCGGTTTTTTAGAACATTATGTCGGAGTGACCTTTATACCCTTGTTGTCTAGCAGTAGAATACAATTTTCAATGAGTTCACTGAGTTTTAACATTGAAAACTTCTCATTCATTTGGAAGGGGTTACACTGTCTCTTGATACGTGCTTTCTAGGTTCGGAATACGCTCGTAGTCGCTTCTAGTGGGTCTCAGTCTCGAGAGTAGAAACATATTTAAGGCAGTACATAATATGATCGTAGTGATCAGGAACAGAACGAACAGACCCAGCAATATTCCGTAACTTTCTCGGCTTGGCTCGGGTTCCGGAGCCACCGTTGTCGGTCGGCTTGTTGTGGTTACGGGATGATGCCGGCGAAAATCGTCGTAGATAGACGAACCTCCCGTCGTATCACCGTCTGGAGAGATACAGACGGTGTCTGCATCAGCCGCTCCTCTACAACTGGTTTCGTCGTCTATGCAAACGCACGGAAACACTTCCTCCGAGACTTCTGTGATCGTACAGCATAGATTTGACTGCCGACAATCTGTATCACAGTC
>NW_003803980.1:13932-25937 GCF_000255335.2 Galendromus occidentalis
CTGGACCGAACTCCGACTCTACGTCTGAAAAGTCCTCAGGAGACTCCGGAACAGCTCGTCGCCATACCTGATTCCGGTGGCGAATGATAGTTTTGCCTTGTACGATCAAACGCAGCATCGCCCGGCCGATGAGTCCAGCAATTCTCGCGGAACACCGACTCCCATTCGCCAGTTTCACGGAGACAGTCTCCCCCTTCACGAAATGGCGGTCGGTGACTCCGTTCCTCCGGTCGAAGTTCGACTTGTATTCCTGTTGATATCCAGTCAGAGTTTGCGGAGTAGATCCGGTGGGTTTGAACGCGTCGAATGGAGTTCGGAGTTGTCGACCGAAGAAAACTTAGTTTGGTGACTTGTTCTCCACAGACGAAACTGGTGTAAAGTTATAAGCCGCGACGATAGAATCTAACGAGCCCGTCGAAGCGTCAATGCCATCTTTAACGGTCCTGACCATCTTCTCGGCTTGGCCATTGCTCTGTGGCATTCCTGGTGCACAGCGCAAATGTGTGAACGCTTTTTCGGCACTGAATTTCGCGAATTCCTCAGACGTGAACTGAGGACCATTGTCGCTGACCAATGTATCCGGCACTCCTAAAATTCGAAACAAACGCCGGAGGTAGTCAACCAACGCGGCCGAAGTCGTCGATGACATCCACTGAGCATCGATCAGTTTTGAAAACTGTCAACGACCACCACGAAAGACTTGCCCTTCCGAGGCTCGCCACAGTCTATGTGAACCCTAGACCAAGGTTTTTCGGCGCTGGGCCACGGACTGAGGGGAACTTTTACTGGAGCCGAGGAAGTCTGTAAGCAGCGAGGACAGCCATTCACGAAGACCTCCACGTCCTTCGTCATGCCTGGCCAGAAAAAGTGAAGGCGAGCCAGCGCCTTCATCCTACGGATCCCAGTATGCGCCCCATGAAGTGTCTGGAGTACCTGGTTTTTAAGTGAAGCCGGCACGACGACTCTGTCCCCAAACAGAAGGATGCCGCTGCTTAAGCAGAGCGACTCGGCTTCCAGAGCGAAAGGACGAAGTGTCGGGTCTTTCTTGTCGGCGGCTGACCACCCGTCTTCGACCCGACGTAAAACATTTGAGAGAACTGCATCCTTTGCAGTATGAGCGGCGACTCGTGCCCGCACGCTTCCGGATTCCAGAGCAGAATGCACTATTTCACAGAGATTAGCTTCAGTTGTGAAGTCGATTCCAGCTACAACCTCCTCTAGATCCGGGTCCCGCGCGTCAGCTCTCACCTCTTTGATTAAACGCGATAGGGCGTCCGCATGCCCGAATGCATCGGTACGAATATACTCCACGTCGAAATCGAACCCCACAAGTCGTAGAGCCCAACGTTGCAACCGTGCAGCGGTGCGTGGAGAAAGACCCTTCATGTTTGATGGTCGAAACAGAACCACCAACGGTTGATGATCAGTTTGCAGAATGAAGTGGCGGCCCCAGATAAATTTTCTGAATCGTTCCACCGCCGTAACGAGAGCGAGAGCCTCTTTCTCGATCTGCCCGTAGTTTTGTTGAGCTTTCGTCAGCGACTTCGCCATGTGGAAAACCGCCTTCACGTTCCCATCAGGGTAACGCTGAAGCAGGACGCCCCCGATTCCGGTCGGGCTAGCGTCCGCCGCCACGATCAAGGTCTGCCGGGGGTCGTAATGAGCGAGAAGAAGAGGTCCGCTCAGAATCTCCTTGATTCGCGCGAAGCAAGCATCGTGTTCCTTCGTCCAGATGAACTTCTGGTCGTCCCGGAGCAATTTCTCCAGCGGTGCCTTGAAGGAATGCAGTTGACGTATGAATTTCCCGTAGTAATTGACTAACCCGAGGAGCGACCGAACTTCTTTCTTGGAAATAGGCGTAGCCAATGCCTGAATTGCCGAGATCCGCTTCGGATCCGCTTCGATACCCCTTTCTGACACGATTAGACCCAGATACTTGACTTTCAACTAAGCAAACGTGCACTTCTCTAGTCTTAAATGGAATCCCCACTCTTGGAGACGCTGCAAAACAGCCAGAAGACGCTGTCGATGCAAGGTCGGATCTGGCGCCATGACAAGGATGTCATCAAGGTACACCAGGATACCTTCCAGTCCGGCAAGCGCTTGCTCGATAGCCTTCTGGAAGATAGCGGGAGCAGTCTTGAGCCCGAACACTAGCCGCTTGTACTTGAACATGCCACGATGTGTAGAAATCGTCGTATACGGCTGACTCTCCTCATCGAGCCGAAGTTGTAGATACGCATCGGCGAGATCAAGCTGGGAGAAGACTTTACTTCCGGAGAACTTCGACATGATTTCCTCCATGTTCGGTAGCGGATAGTTCTAATCTTTCAGGGCTGCATTCAAACCCGTTGAGTAATCAGCACACACTCTCAGAGATCCATTCGGCTTTTTGATAACCACAATGGGTGTCGCCCAATTCGATTGCTCCACAGCCTCGATCGTTCCGTTGTTCAACAATCGATCAAGCTCTTTATCCACCTGCTCTTTGAAGGCAACGGCAATCGGACGAGGCGGAAGATGGACAGGTCGGATGTTATCATGTAAATATAACTTGACCTCCAGCTTCGAACAACAACCCAGACCCTTCTCGAAAAGACGAGGGAACTCTGACTGCAGCGAAGTTGATGGATATGACGAATCCTCAACCATCGCGACGGCCACCTGTGATGGGTCCGTATCCCAATGGAGCAGGCTAAGACGTTTCAACGCTCTGCCACTGAGAAGGTTGTTCGAACCATGCTTCAGAACCATAATGGGTTCGCTACATTGACGATTCGCGTATCGGAGACTAGCTGCGAAGAAGCCCTCAGAACGTAACTTCTTTCCATCAGCCTGGGTGCATACCTCATCGAAGGGTTGTAGCGCGGGAGAACCCAATCCTTTCCAACACGATGCAGAGATCGTAGACAAGTCGGCGCCCGAATCTGCTCGGAACGTTACCCGATCTACGTTTACGAGAACATCGACGAAAGTGCGTCCCTCAGCTAGCTGTTGAGGTGACAACACAGATGTCATCTGTAAAGCGTTGGCTTGTGGCTTCGTAATCAAGCGACATACCCTTGCGATGTGTCCTACTTTTTTACAGTTCCTGCAGGTCGCCTTGCGCCACTTGCAGCTATCCTGGGAATGATCTCCTCCACAGCTCGCGCAGGAAGATCGCGAGGACTTCCCCCAGCGCTGAGGTTTTGCTTCTTTCTTTCGCCCAGTCTTCACTTCCGATACTCCCGCTTCCCTTGCCAAGGCTCCGGCATTACCATCGATGAGAGCGTCACTTTTGCGGGTCTCGTAGCGCTTGAGAACAGCTCGCAAGTCGTCTAGTGACATCTCGGGTTTATCATCCAGCGCTCGAATGATAACCGTGCGTATATGATGGTAAAACGAGTCCGATAACGAAAGCAACAATATGAAGAACTTGAAGTTGTCAAGCGTCAACGAGCTGAATTCAAACTTGTCGCCTTTGAGATTGGCAGCATCGATCATCTCGTCGCCTGATAACCCGGGGGATAAGCGATCTACGAGCAATGTGTCGTAGCGCCTGCGGAACAGAGACAGACGAGATCCGAACATTGTCTCCAGGAGACTGGTCAAATTCGCGTACGAGAAATCCTCCGGATTACCCGGTGAGGTTCGCGCCCGTAGACGACCGTACTCGTCTGACCCCAGAGCTCGGAGCAAAATTTGACAGCGTTCGGAATCTGACTCACAGTGTTCCCTGAGCAATACTTCATTTCGTTGGAACCATTGCTTGAACGTGACGTCCTTCGTAGCATCGTGTGTGAACTTCCCGACGAGGGTGAGCACGTGAGTCAAAGCCGCGGACCGTGCTACTGGCTCACTTTTGACTTCGACCATCGGCAGCGTCGCTGCCCGGCCAGTGGCTTGCCCCCCTCAGACTGGTTTTTCTGACTTGCACCGGATTGTTGAACCTTGTTTTTCAACACCGTCAGCTTACTGAGCGCTTGGTTGATCTGTAGTAAGTACTCCATGCAGCGATCTGCCCACTGTTCCCTGACTTTGATGGCTTCATCATTCTGAGGATTCGCGAACAGATCCTCCATGTCAGAGTCCAGCTCCAGAAGTTTGTCCCGTAGCGAAGTTAGCGTGAGCTCTTCGGTCAGGACAGAACAAACGTCCGCTCTTGCATCGCTTCTGAACAACGCGTCGATAGTGTTGCAGCGTACCGTAACTAACCGGCGAGTTTGTCTACGACGACCCAGAAGAGGGTTGTACAGCTCCAGCGAAGCCGCATTTTTGAGAGTCGTATGCATGGCAAGAACGGGACGTAATTGTCGGCTGCGCCAATGTTGAGTTCGTATGCGGCTAAGAAGGCTACACGGAGATGCGACGGAGAAGGTCCATCATCAGTCTCTGCGAAGGTGAAGTCGCCGCTGTCGGCAGACCGCCGTTCAGCGTTCGAAGAATGTGGCGAATGTGGCAGCCAGATCGTCCGACGCAGCGGCGACTTCGGCTAGCGTTTGAGTGAATCCAGTTCAGGAAGACGGGAAAAATCGGACACCGGTAGGTTGAGAATAGAGACCATCTGGGGGACCGTCATCTCAGCAGAAGCTCATCGCGGAAACCTCCCGCATCCGTCGAATGCATTAGCGGAATCCCGAGTCACAGAAGGACCTTCGGATTGCTGACATCGTTCGGAGAATTTCACCAGCGGCAGAACAATCTCATACAGCGAGGACATCACATGTCAAAAACCCCGAAGACTCGACGCTCGCTTTCGGCCGATAGAACAGTGAATACCAGCCCGTCCCACGTGCGAAGATCCGAGATGGGTGACGAAGACACGGACTCATCGAGAGCGAACGCGTCGACATCGAGGCAGCAGGCGTCGGCAGCGGACACCAAGTTGTTCAGCGATCACGTCGCCATTAGAAAAGCACTCCGAGCGGGATTCACAAGGAAAATCAACGAGTTAGAAGAAGCGATGAAGAACCTGACGACAGACAAGGAAAAGAGGGAGCGTGCGGAACGAGACTGGACACATATCGAGGACATCTTCCAGAGAATCAGAGAACAAGATAAAATAATCGCAGCCTTGCTTCTAACCTGCACGCCGGACCAGTTTGAGAAGGCAATCGAGCGGGTCTACAAGTACGAAGAAGACTACTTCAGGCTGTTCCACGAGATGAAAAAAGGCCAGGGAAGACGCGAAGCGTGATCAATCAGCAATAGCAGTTTCGCCCCAGCCCTCAGCACAGTACAACGGCCTGACACGATACTTCAAAGTGCCGAAGTTCTCGGGAGATTACAAGAAATTCCGGGAATGGCGGCAGATGTTTGATGCCCACGTACACAAGAAGAATTTAGATCCAGTCGAGAAGTACTCGCTCCTGAAGCAGTCCCTGGAGAGCCCAGCAGCAGCGGAAATCGCCCACTTGGAGTTCACGGCAGCCCAGTACCATGTGGCAATGGATTCCATCGCGGCGAAGTTCGGCTCAACACAAGACGCGGAGAACGAGCACGTCCAGCAGCTCCGAAGGCTCTTCCGGACAAGAGATCTCCACATGAACGATAAGTTTGTTGAGTTCGTCAGCTCGTTGTCCCAAGATGTCAAAGCTCTAGTTTCGTTGGGGAAAACGTACGAATCACTCTCTCTGTGGGTCACACCCAACGTTCTCGGCGCGCTCCCCGCACCTACGAGAGAAAACTTCAAGCGACAAAATTTCGAATTATTGACGGGGACAGACTCGGACAACGCGCTGAAGCTCTTATTAGAATACTTAGAAAGAGAAGTTTCCATCAAAAGGAACTCAAAACCCCTTGAGTCGCATAAGCAGCAAGGCTTCCAGAGCGCCCATCACAGCAGAGATTTCAGCAGTAGTAATGCGAGCAGGTCTTCAGATTATAGAACAGGAAACTGGCATGTCGCGAGAAGCGATGCTGGTAGAGGCAACGCTGCTCTTCTCACGCAAAGTCCAGCCGTAGATCAGTCGTGCGTCTTCTGCGCAAGCACTAAGCACGAGAGTAAGGATTGCAGAACTCAACTCTCATATGAGGAGAAGAAGGGACTGTGTGCGAGGAGCAACGCGTGTTTCAAATGTCTCCGAAGGAACCATTACGCGAAAAAGTGTAGAGCCAGGAACGTGAAGTACGGCGAGTGCAAAACAAAATCATTATCCCATAATGTGCGACGCGCGCACCAAAGCAACTCAGCAGGTGAAGTCATTCTCCGCGCGGTCGGCGTCCAGCGCGATCAAGCACACAGTCAAGTATTCCCACACTGGTCTAGCGTGGGCTAGTGGCACGAACCGGAGACGCGTTTGTCGCTTCTTTCTAGACACGGGCGCGGAGCGATCTTACATCGCCCAGCGTGCGGTGGATGCCCTCGACCTCAGACCAACGGGTCGGGAAAATCTTGCCATGCTTACTATCGGCGGTTCAATTTCGGAGTTCAATGGGATACAATGTATACAATTTGCGACTTCAGAGCAAATTTAACGAGCGGGATACAGTCCTACTATCAGTAGTCGGCATCCCGGAAATTGCCAGAGGGGAGTTCCCCGAACTAGAAGAGTCATTCGAATTGTCTCCGATCGCGGACGATGCCACGGGCCCGTCAGGATATTCTGATTGGACAGGATTTCCTGGCGAGCACTCTGGGCGGAGAGGAGCGGATCCTAGACGATCGCATTGTCGCGACTAGCACCATATTCGGATGGGTGCTAGCCGGCAGAGGCGTCCCTAACGAGACAGAAACAGCGGTCACTTCGTTCCTCACCGCTAACCTGTATCAGCCTGGAAGGGTTTGGCGCTCGGAGGTCGTGAGCATGACGTCACTCAGCGTAGCGTCTGGCGACCGTAAGATTTCTCTACCGTCCAGCGGTTCGGAATCGAACACGGAGGGAGCGGGTCGAGATTCGGAAGACGTCGCGGCAGATTTACAGAATCTGTGGTCGACGGAGCTATTGGGAATCGAGCCTCAATCAGAGAACAGA
The DNA here is from genome assembly GCF_000255335.2 of Galendromus occidentalis. NCBI lineage: Eukaryota > Metazoa > Arthropoda > Arachnida > Mesostigmata > Phytoseiidae > Galendromus > Galendromus occidentalis. The sequence continues at coordinate 20,886 of NW_003803980.1, forward strand.
AAAGATGAGGATAGCTCAGAGCTAAAAAAATTTTCGAGAACAAGATCAAACGTTTGGAGAAAGGCCACTACATGGTCAGTTTGCCATTCAAGAACAACTTGCGAACGCTAGGAGACAAGGAGAACATAGCACGCGGCAGTCTCAATCGGCTACTAGCAAAAACAAGAAAAAATACGATTCTCTTGAAATCCCTAGACGACGAGATGCGGAACTACGTCGAAAAGGGTTATGCGGAGGTAGCAGCGGCGAAAAGGCCGGGACTCACTACCTCCCGTTGTTGCCGGTGATTAGGCACTGAGCCAACGATTTCCGCGTTTTGGCCGACCTGACTTCTTGAACGTGAAGAGAAGCTTAATTTGGCTGAGCGGTCGTCCGACGGCGATACGATTTCCAGTCCCCAACCGCTATCCAATCTCTCGCGCGAAGTACAATGCCGAGATTCACCGATCGGTGTCCCGCACTGCTCAGGGATACTCCAGACCTTCGTACGGCCGAGCTCCGCCTCAAGCGACAAGCTACCGAACTCGAATCCGTGGCTATCATTCGATTCAGGGATAGCCAGGGAAGGAATCCTCCCTGATCCGACACTGATTGCGATAACCACTTGGAGTGGATGATAATGCCGATCCAAGTTCTAATGTGGGAGAGAAATCTGTCCCCATCGGCAGCACCCACTCTGCTGCTATAAGCCAGAACGCAGATATCATACTTCTGTCTCAAACTGAGCCCCTTGCCGACCAAGGGAAAGAATCGCCGTGTATAATGCAAGTCTGTTTTTCAAGACCGTCACCGCGATCCGAGGCAGAGAGAGAACGATATGTCCGGATCATGAAATGACCCGAACCTTCCATTCATGAATACTCACTCGATCGACAGTCCTCCATGGAATCTCGGAGCAGAGTTGCGGTCTCCACCTCCGACATCGCATGCGAATCGGAGTGCCGCCCGAGCGGAAATGGGGAACATGTCGGAATGTCGAACAGCAGCTGATTATTTTCATAATCATTACGATGCCGATCCATTTCTGGGGAAGCATCACGAAGGAGGCGGTGAGGATAGTTACATTGCGGGCAGTCCGCATGAAATCACGGTCCATTCGCGACCCGATCCCGAGTGAGGTCTCTTGCTCAGTTCGAGGCCCTCGACATCAGGCTCGTTCGACCGCATTTATTCGTCCATTGACCGCGCCCCTCCGGCGTGAGGGAAGTCAGGGAGTCACTCTAAGACACTCCCGCAGGAAAGAATTGCACCAAAAAGAGGAAAAGATTGTACAGGTTCGCCGATCTGGAAGGAAATTCCTGATTGTTTTCTACCGATGCAATGCGTAATGAATGAGTTTTCTCCCTCAAATGAGCTCATTTTCTCGAATTCTCGGTCGGACACTTTGCGAGTTCCGTGTTCCATGTCTCACCTGTTCCATGATCTATTGAGTATGTAGTGGCAGAGGGATTCATTGAAGTCGAACCTGCGGAGGGAAGAAAAACCTGAATAATCGATACCTCAATTGTCTCAGCTATCAATATTCGCTCTCCCAATGCCGAATGCTCCGTTTTCGCCCGGTTGGGAACCTCTGCCGTAGACAGCAAGCTTCGCAGAACTTCTCTGCTTCGGAAGTCAAACACTCATTGTTAAGTGAGTGTTTGAGTCCTCTCACAGATTCGTTCCTGAATGTCGCCATAATTGTTTGATAGTTCACGTGGCCAAAACGCTCTTGCCATACATTCAAGGGCGTTCGTCGGATTTGACAGCTTTCACAGAGAGGCTTTCTTCGCTTAAACTCTACATTTCATCCGATAGAGCCTCTCCCCGCCCTCACGAACTCCGATCGCCAAAGTTTGTCCCTCGCGAATCACACTCAGACCCTCGCGGTTGAATCGCGCTTCGCCTCCATGATCAGTCAGCTCACCGATTGAGATCAAATTCTGATTGATTTCCGGAACATGAAGTACGTTCACCAACTTAGCGTAGATTAATTTTCCTTCAATCAGACTCTAGATCTCGATTGATCGCTCTCCAACGCCTTTCATTGTATGACCGCTTGCGGAGATAACTGGTCTAGGACTTTCCAAAACCTTGTTATCCGTGAACCAAGCTCTCCGATAAGACATATGTCCCCAAGCACCAGTATCAGCGAGCTAATCGTCATTTCCAAGGATTGGAGTTCGAACATGGAAGAGAAATTCGTGTGTGCTCTGTCCAGAATGGGCAATTTATAGGCTTCGGTGCTGACCAGCAGTTTGACTCGACTGTCCGTCCTTTTTGAACTTGTAGCACTGACTCTTCTTATGACCGATTCTCTCATAACATTTTCCGTGTTGTACAATCGAAGCAGAAAAATTTCTTCTTCGATTTTGTTTTCTGCTGAATCCTTGATAAGAAAGCCACGGACTCGTTATCAGTGGGTTTCAGATCATCCAGCTCGACCTTCTCTGCCTTCAATAATCGAGGAATCAAATTTTTGAAGGTTTGATTCTCATCGTCGATAATATCCAAGGTGGAAACAAGATGCCGATACTTTCTCTGTATTCCCAGGAGTTTGGAAATGATCTGAGCTCTGTCTATCTTCTGCGCGACATGTCTTGAGCTCTGAACCATAGATTCGACATTGGCGATGTGGGTATTCATATGCGTGTCCTCTGTCATTTTGTACGCGTAAAAATCTTTCAGAAGCAGGCTGACCGATACCCTGCGGCGGGGTACGCTAGGTATGATGTCACCGCGAGCTGCGTCGCCGAGGCTGTGTGGTTCAGCCCTGCCGTCGTGTGCAGGTTCGACCGCTCAGAAATCCTGTCACGATGGCACTTTTTGCTTCCGTCTCTAGTTTCGATTGGGCTCAAGATTGAGGGTCGCCAGAGCACACCGTACGATCGGAAGGAGACGGTTTTGACGTCGAAGACGTCATAGCTCTCAGTTTCAGCGAAAATCGTCACGGAGAGGGAAATCACTACGGAGCGCAATCAGCCAACCAGAGACCGGCGAAGAGTGTGTCGCCTGGGAGAGGAGGAGCGCTAGCAGCACAGAGCAGCATGGAGCGCAGCTCCACCGAGACCGACGACGAGAGTGTCGCTTGGGAGAGGAGGAGCGCTGGCAACACAGAGCAGCATAGGACAGAGGTTCCCAAACTGGGTTCCGCGGGAACCTTGGGGTTCCGTCGCTCTTTTCCGGGGGTTCCGTGAAAAAATCTTGGCGGAACCCCAGTGTTCCGTGGGCTGCTCTTCGCGCAACTCGGGGTTCCGCGACGAGGTTTTGCTTCCACATGTACGGTCATATACGGGCCCTAGGTGTCGTAGCCCTGTGGGGAACTTCTTTTCCTGATTCCAAATGTCTTCCTCAATTCCGAAGGGGATCGTTCTAATTGGCGCATCGATCGGCATCGAATGCACACTGCGAAGGTCGTTGCACAAGGCACGTTCCCACTAGATGAGCATTTCTAATTTACGCAAGAATTGACTTAAGCAATAAACATTCGGGTCTGGTTAATAGCTGGAAGGAAAGAGCAATTGACAGGAAAGAGCAATCGAACTATTTTAAAAATGAGGAAGGGTTCCACGGAACACCAGGGGTTCCGCGAGGGGTTCCGCGGAAGAAAAAGTTTGGGAACCTCTGGCATAGGATACCGTCTCACAAGCCAAAATTGCAGGAGCCAGAACCGCAGAAGCCAGAAATCTCAGAGGCCGGAACCTTGGCTCAAGGTTGGTCGGACTTGTGCCGCCTTGACGCAAAGCCCAGCTTGACTTGCGGGCGGGGCCCCCGTGTATCGATGCTCGATAAACATTCAAGCTAACTGGAAGAAAGAATCACAATGATCACGGATGCATTGCATTCCTACCCCGCTCGCTGAGGGGATCTTATACTAGTGGAGCCATCTCTTAAGTTCTACTCCTTAAAATTGGAAGCGACGCTAAAAATGTATTTCCTCAGAGTCTTCGCTCCGGTCTCAAACTCATTCGTCCGGCGGATCAAACGATCGTTCGAGGAGTTATGCCTCAATTTCGATTCCAGAACCGCAGCCACTCTCGCACTACGCGAGGATCCAGATTTGAGATGCAGATTCGTTTTTCTGTGGTCAGGCAGCGATGGGGAACGGCGAACTCTGGCTCACGGGACCTCTGGCTGGTATGGTATGGTATGGTTTTATTGATCCTCTCGAGCCTATATATACATATAGGCATGAGACCCTGTTTCAGGGGCGATTTCTCAGCAGATCCTCCGGGTTTCTCTTTCCCCATTCTTCCAGCAGTCTTCTTGTTTTCCTCATGAGATTTTCGTCACTTTGTTCAGTGAAACTCAATCTCCTAGCCACTTCGTCAATATCGAAGTGGTGAGGAGTGCATTCCGTCATAATGTGAGGAATGGTTTCTTCGTCTAAGCCGCACTTCGAACAGTGCGGCTCGATCCGTTGGTACTTCGCTCTATGCGACCTCGTCGGTAGCATCCCTGCTCTTGCTAGGGCTAACAGAGCGCTCCCCCGACTATTTTTATATAGTCCATATGTTGGGGTGGCTGTATCCTTCCATATACTGTACAATTCCAGGCTGGGTTTAGAGTTCATTCCCTCTCTCCACAGCTCTTCCATCTTTTCTCTAATATGTTTTTTCACCGTATTATTGAAAAGATTCATTCTCGGTCTGAGGTCCTCTGTGTATACTATCGGTATGTTTCCGCATGAGTATTTATCGCTGAGGTGGCGCATTCTTCTGAGCGCTGCTGTCGTTATCTTCGTTGTGGCCATCATGGACAGTATCATGCGTGGCCACCGGCCGGGTTCCATCGCGCTTATTCTCGCGAAATATCGGATCTTGCTCTGCGCTTCTCTCGATTCGAAGGTTGACCACCCGAGTTCGCCTTGTACGAACTCGTTCGCAACTTTATATTCGTTTATTCCCAGTGCCCATTTTCCAACTGCAGTCTGAATTCTTTCGAATTCAGCCGTCATTTGGTTTGAGGCCCGAGACGCTAATACCGCATTCGCGTATGTGAGTCTCGGTACTCCCGTTGCCTTCCATTGTATTCGTGTGATTTCGAATCTGTTAAAGGTCCATAAACATTGGG
>NW_003803980.1:25957-29247 GCF_000255335.2 Galendromus occidentalis
GTTTTGCGCTTTGGGAGGCCATTGGGAATCTCGGATGACTTGGCGACACCGTCAGAGGGAGTATGGTTGTGAACCATAGTTGTCATGCGTGTTCTGATCTGTTCGTCGTCCTTGCGCATCAGAGGTGATCGACACCACCTGCAGGCATGCGGGAATACACTTCCAAAGCATGCTAAACTGCTGAGGGAGATGTCAGAAGACTCATACATAGACGATGTCATATTCACGGTAGACAGCGCCACGCTGAGCAATGAACAATCGAAGAATTAGGAGATTGTATCGAATCTGATCGAGCGCTTGTGATCTCAAGAGGAGAAAACTCAAAAGTCAAGCCAGAAGAGAGAGAGTGGTGGGCTAGTAGTGATACATGAGCTGATTTGCGGTCAGCTCTGTAAAAAGTCATATGATCTCTCATTGATCAGTAGCGTCATGGGTCGCACTTCAGTGAAACCCGATATAGAAAGTTTTCCATCCTCATATGGGCGAAAATATAACAATATCAAAGCGGGAGAAAAAAACTGGCGTCTTCGACGCAAACATAGATTCGGCCCGCGGCCGAACAGCCTTAAATTTTTTCCACCGCTTTGACTTCTAAAATGCCGACTTCCTTGGCGAGTGCCCCGGTGTTGGCATCGATTTCAGCGTCACTCTTACGTGTCTCGTGTCGCTTGAGAACTGCTCGAAGATCATCCAAGGACATGTCGGGCTTCTCATCCAATGCACGGATTACTACCGAGCGTATCGCTTGGTACGACGGATCCGAAAGTGATAGCGGTAGAATGAAGATCTTGAATTGAGTCAGGGACAATGTGGAAAATTCGAACTTGTCGCCCTTTAGATTAGCCGAATCCACCATCTCGTCGCCAGATGAGCCTGGGGGCAATCGATCGCCCAGCAACGTATCGTGTCGACGACGGAAGAGTGAGAGACGAGACGTGAACATCTTCTCTTGTAAGAGGACTACCAGCTCCTTGTACGGGAATGCCTCCGGCGTACGTGGAGAGGTTCGAGCGCTGAGCCTGCTGTACTCGTCTTGACCTAGTGCTCGTAGAATCACCTGACATCTTTCGGTGTCCGATTCGCAGTGTGACTCTAGCAGGTTCTCGTTGCGGCGATACCATTGTTCGAAAGTAACGTCTTTGGAGGGTTCATGCGTGAACTCCCCCGTGAGAGTCAAGACGTGTGTCAGGACAGCGGACCTGCTTGTAGGCTCACCTTCGGTAGACTGACTTTCTCTTCCTCTTCTGTTGTTCTCCGTTAGAAGTTGAAGAGCCTGGATTATCTGTCGTAACACATCCGCTTCATCGTCAGGCCGGTCGGAGGGTCGACCAAGGACGCTGACTCGGTATAGCGACGAGACACAACGACTGTACTAATTGTAAGTGACGGTTCGGGGAGAAAGATCCCCGTGGCAATAATGGCCGCCATTTTATTGAGACAGACTTCTGTCGCGGCGCAGAAATAATGAAGTCGGGACTGGAATATGCCGAAGGCTGCCGTTATGTTCGAAAAGTAATAAGAAATGAGTTGGAGACCAGTCGTAGCGTCTCCACGTGTAGTAGTAGTTGATGTTCCTCGCAGCTGTTTGAGGGCAGAATGATAAGAACTATCCTATAGGCCGAGACTCATGCATATTCCCTTTAATGTCGGGCTCGTGAACAAAAACGCCGCGGAAACACAGATCTTATGGAGATTTCGGAGGAAATCAACTCACTTTGACTGTTGAACAAAACGAACCACATGGAAACCCTCAAGAGCAAGAGTTTCTGGAGATTCTTGCCCGGTCGCGGCCTGGAGACCGTCTTGAAGCCTTCGGTAAGGTTGTCAACTCGACAGAAGTCCTTAAATTCCGAGGGGGTAACTTACATGAAAATTCTATCGCGGGAAATTGATTTCGACGATTAATTCCGCCAGAGGTAGATTCTCGCCTAGATCCTTTCTAGCTCCCAGCAGCGACCGATCAGTCTATGTTGTTTTAAAGTTAGGGCCTCGGTGGAGGAGTCCGGAATGGACTTCTTCGCTGTCGTTCTCATCGTGGCCATGCATCTTCCTACTGGTGATCTTCTCGGAGCGGTGTCTGTAGCCTCATTCAGTAACGTTTGTGCTCTGACACCGGCTCGAATAAACGAGTTACCTAAACTGTACGCTCACTCGAGCTCTGATCGACGGTCGCGTGGACATCGTGACGGATTTCAAGAAGCAGGTGAGGAATCGGAGAACAGTTCGCTCATTGAATTCTGGTCAGCCGGTCGGGACGGAAGATATAGTAGGTAGCGCCCCGGAGAGCAATCAGAATATTCGTAATTCTCATCGGATCTCGTGTATTCCTGGCAAACATCTTCTTCCGGGGACTTGACGATGGGCGACGAGGTTCGCATGATGTGCAGGAGCATGGGGAACGATGGACACGCAGGGATGAACTCCTACATGGAATCGCTTGACTCCGACGATGAGCGTCAATACATGTTAGTGAACGTGAAGCTGTGTGGCGCTCCTGACCTGGGAGGCCTGAAGTCGATCTGTACCGACTCTCGACAGTAGAACAGTCCCAGGTGATGGATATCGGAGGATCTGCGGCGGCGGAGGATGAGAGCGTCGCTTGCTGATGAGATTGAGGTAGCCATTCATTATAGTGTCGTTGAGCCACTTTAGATTGTGGAGTGTTTCCAGTCGGAACGACGTATAGAGAGGTTGTCCGTTCGAGCCAGCACCACGTCCGCTTCTTTCCCTGAGAGCTTCTCTAATCACTCGGTCCATCTTATCGCTGATCGCTGGTATCTGAGCATTCGAGTTCTCAACTTGGAGCCAACACAAATTCTGAGGATTAAACTCATGCCCAGCACAAGCATACAAGTGATCTTGTAGGAGGTTGAAGTTTCCATCGTCTGGGAAAATTTGTGATTGAGACCGAAGAGATGACTCGAGGTCACCGGAATCGGCTCGCCTTCGAACGTGGTCTCCGATCAGGCATCTAGGGGCGGCGACAAATGTTCCAGCCTGAGAGTCGCCCGCGGTGGCCGCGTGTGCCAAGTGCGGTTCACTCTCGCTACTGGACTCGATCCGGACTTGAAGCCGATTCAAGTTCCGGGATCCACACGAATTACTAGCATTGGAATTATTCCCGAAGAGCCTGGAGTTTCCATGGTAGAAAGAAATATCAGAATGAGTCAGAGGAGCCGATTCTGCGGCAACGGCTCGCCCTCGCTCGTCGTATGCGAGCAGACGTTCAGGCACTGCGACCAAGATTCTCGCGTGGAGATCGCCTGCGGAGCTGCAAGTGCCAGGTGCGG
>NW_003803981.1:0-3899 GCF_000255335.2 Galendromus occidentalis
GGCACTTTAGGCATTATGCCTGAAACGCCTGGCTCTAATGATAACCATCTTCGTCGGTTCAACTCCATCTTCCTCAGAGAAACTTGTTCGGTAGATGGGAACGCCCACGGCATGTTCTTGAGAAGTAATGAGGCAGACCTTGGTCGAGCCCCTGCTTTTATAGCATCGTAGAATTCTCTCTCGGAGATTCGAGTCAATTCCTTATCGATAGATCAAATGTCCCCCCGAAGTGCACCTCATGTTGAGGTACATGATCTAAGGCTTGGGACAAGGCTCGAAGCTCCAGCATCTTGCCCTATGTGGATGGTCTATCTGTAGGTCTGCCATCCCAAGGCGCATGAATGTGTTTCACTGCTCGTTCAATTGCATCCTACTCGAAAATATTACTCTGCTCACCAATTTAAGGATTTAAGTTCATTCCAGAATTCGGGATTTCCGTGCGAGGGAATCTATATATATAAAAACGTATGTCTGTTTGTCTGTTTGTTTGTCTGGTGTCACCTATAGACTCGAAAACGGCTGAACCGATCGTCGTGAAGATTTAGGAGCTTGTTTTCCGGGATCCCCCGGTGGTTATAGGGGGGTCAGTTCCCCGATGCGATGAGTCCTTCTACCTTAAAAAAATTATTTGAGTGCCCAACCCACGAAAATACGAAAACTCGGAAAAAAATTGAAAAATCGCGAATTCGCCAAATTCACAAACGCCCGAACCGATCGCCGCAAGAATTTTGGGGTGGGTTCCCGGGAGCTTCAGGAAGGTCATCGGAGGGTCGTCGTTCTCATGTGATGGGTCCTCCCACCATAAAAAAATTATTTGAGTGGTCCTCTCACCGAGAATCAAAGATTTCATCAAGGGGGGGATTTTTTAAGGGCTGGACCATCATGGGGAGGCGGATTCTCGGGGGCTCCTAAGAAGGCTATCGGGGGTTGCCGTCATCATTGGCCTCTGTCTTTCTACTGATGAATCTCGCCGAAAATTGCTGTAGCCTTGAAGGGTATAGATTTTCCGAAGCACATATGGAATAAAAGTGGGGAAACGGGAAAGTGGGGAAACGGGAAAGTGGGAAAACGGGAAAACGGGAAAGTGGGAAAACGGGAAAGTGGGATGTTGATATAATACGTAGTCCATTGCTCCGTTCTTCTGTAGTGTAGTGCGAATCCTGGATACGTGGACTATAGGCCATTGCCCTGTAGATTTTCCGTGGAATGGCCATGTCAATGACTCCGTGAACTTCTGTACCGGTCTACGTTACCCTCTCTGTGTCTGTCACCTCTAGACTATATAAGCTGAGTCTGTTCAATAAAGAATACTCTGACCGTAGCCTTCTACGAAGACCCTCGTCTTTATTCAGTCTGGTTCCCTCATTACTACATCTTCGATCCAAAGCAACCGTCGCCCAATTGAGCTCACTGGTCTAAAATTTCCAACATTTTCGTTATCAGCACGACTTGCTGAGACGGTGCTCCAATTCAAGAAGACGGACAAATTAGTGAACAAAGAAGATCTAGTGAAGTGTCACTAGAAAATCACCCAGTGTAAGACGATCAACATGGCCGTGAGTCTCAACGCAACAGTAACTCCGGACTTCTTCAGGCATCCTACAAGAATCCAACTCAGAGATGATGGAAAGAACTATCTCGCTTGGAAGGCTCTCCTCCCAATCTACCTGCAGGCATCACCGTATGCTTGGGAAGTGGCGAACGGAGAAATTGACCCTGTAACTGATCCAAATCAGAAAGACAAGTACGAAATCGGAAACAAAAGTGCATTAGACATTACCGGAGAGAGTCCCATCAGTTTGAAGGAAGCACATCGCGCACCGGCCCAAATTCACAAAGAGAAAGTTCGGCAAGTACTCTTAAACACCGGAATACCCTTTGTTGACGACCTCACAGATTGCACCTCCTGCATTCAAGGAAAGCAGTTCAAATCCTCATATAGAACCAGACCGAAGTCTGATAGAGCATCAGCAATAGGAGTCATTCATGGAGATCTCTGCAGCGTTCCACCACCATCTCTCGGTTCTCATAACTACTTCTTAGCGTTGACGGACGAATACTCAAAATTTCGTCGAGTCTTCTTTCTCAAATCAAAAGATGAAACAGCTCCATGCATCCGTCAATATATCGAGTGGTTCAGAACGCAGACCGGGAAAAACATCACTCGTCTACACACGGATCAAGGACTCGAGTTTCTCAACACAGAGATCGCCGACATGCTCAAAGAAATAGGAGCAGAGCAAACAACATCATGTGCAAGAACACCGGCAACAGAATGGCATCAGCGAAAAGACGAATCGCACATTGCTTGACCTATCCAGGACTCTCCTGATTGAGACAGGACTCAACAAAAATCTCTGGGCTGAAGCGATCAACTTCAGTAATCAAATTCTCAATGCAATCACATTCCACAAAATTGAAAACAAATCAGCATACGAGATTATCTACGGAAAACCCCCATACTTGGGAAAAGTACATCCATTCGGATCAGAGTGCTTCATCCTGGACCAACGTCCAACAAGAAAGAAGATGGACCCCAAGAGTGTCAGAGGCATCTTAGTTGGATTGAATGACGGAGTCCTCGGTTATAGAGTCCTCATCCCAAATACTCGGTCGGTTCAAACATCTAACAACATTCGATTCCTTAGAAACAGTCCCTTCCGGCACTCCCAATACCAAAAGCCTTCAAACGATGGAGCAAGCAACATCGGGCCCCCAACAACTCCAGAGAACGTGAGCAACAGAGAGGACTCTCCAGACAACAACGAAGAAAGTGCACCGGACAACATCCAAGAAGAAGAGGAATCACCTAACAACGAAGCTGAAGGAACCTACTCGTCATCAACACCTGAAGACTCGTCGTCAACGGGGCAGTCGCTTCAGACATCCGACGCGAAGCAGCGACCGCTAGAGCGACAGCAGCGCCGTTCAGAGCAGCAGTTGGATCCATCGGTGAGTCAGAATTCTGGAGATGAAGAAGTTCCCTTGGATAACCAACAGCGCCAGAGCGAGCAGCAGCCAAACTCTTCAGCGGAGCAGCAGCGGCGCGAATCGGTGGAGCGATCACCCGACGATGACAGTCAACCACAGCAACAAGGTGGCAGTAGATCAGTAGATGAGCTAGGTAACCAGTCGGCTAGACGCAAAAGAGGCAAGAGAGGAAGAGGAAAGAGACCAGTTGTAACATATCGCGATAGTCCAGTCGTTCTCAGAGACAGATCAACCTTGAAACAAGTACAAAAGTACGGAGCGAATATAGCCACGTCGAAGAACGACGATAGCGAAATATCAGATGCACCACAGACTTACGAGCAGGCCATGAGCTCCTCATTCAAGAAGGAGTGGTTGGAAGCGATGCAGGATGAGCTCAACAGCATGCAATCCTTGAACGTGTTCACGCTCACAAAGCTCCCGCCTGGAAAGCGTAGTCTGGGTTACCGCTGGGTTTTCAAAGAGAAGAAAGATGCTTCAGGCAAGACGGAAAAATTTCGAGCTCGTCTAGTCTTAAAGGGATATCAGCAGAAGGAGAAAATCGATTTCCAGGAACTCTATTCACCCGTAGCAAAATTCGAAACCATTCGCACTATCGTCAACATTGCAGCGAGACGGCGCATGGAGGCTTATCAATTCGATGTGCGAACAGCCTTCCTATACAGCGACGTCGATCAGGAATTATATATGGATCAACCTTCTGGATTCTCAGACAAATCAGGTCGCGTTTGGAGACTGAACAAATCGATCTACGGACTCAGACAATCGAATAGAATGTTCCACATTTTGATCAAGTCGATCTTTCTTGAGTTTGGCCTCACTCAAAGCAAAGCTGATCATTGCGTTTTCCTCAGCAACGATTCAACAAAGCTTTGCGTCTCAATCTATGTGGACGACGGAATCGTGAT
>NW_003803982.1:0-6616 GCF_000255335.2 Galendromus occidentalis
CGACAGAAAATCGAGATATATCGATTTTGGTGATCCTGCCTTGCGCGATCTGTCCGATCTTCACTCGTTCTTCCGGGTTGGAAACTCGTTTATCCGACAGGTTCTTTGTCGGAATGAAGCCATTTAAGCCGTTGTCGAAACGTACTTTCACGCCCATGGCCTGACCAGGGCATTTACCCGCATCGAAATGATTCCACACTTCGGAGAGCTCAGGGAAATCGTTCTTTAGGCAAAACGGACACTGCCATAAGCCAGACTCATCGTTCCTGATTGGATTCGCCTGGTCGAGTTGTTCGCCCTGAGGCTTCTTCCGGGCTATGCCCGAAACTTGGCACGTGACGAGCTTGCCTACGAAAAACGTTTCCGGAGTCTCCTTCGTGAGGAGGTTGAATAGGATTTCTCGCTCGGGTGGTACGTATTCGACACGAAGATCTTTGTATCGGTTGTTCAGCTCGGCACGGATGTCGTACAAGGTGATGCTTTTGTTCCGTAGCCTTGCCGTTCGAGTTCGACGGCGAAAGCGTCGAGATCGAGATCTTTGAGTCTGTCGGGATTCTCGAGAATCTCTTCGAGGGCGTCGGCTGGATTCAAATTCGCGTCCTCATTGTCATCGTACTCGAGCGCATCCGTCGCCATTTTCCGAGCCCATTCGTACATCTCTGGATGAACGCGCGATCCGTCAAGCATCTGAAAAGCGAAAATCCGTGAGTCAACTCCACTTCAGGAAGCTCGGCACTGATATTCGATGCGCCTCCGTCGCTCAATTACCTCGGCGTAGGCACTCGTGTTGTTGTCGAGGAAGGACCCGCTCTCGATGCGGATGAAACCCGCACAGTTTAGGAACACTTTCGGGCCGAGTTTCAACGTTGTGACCAGACTCGTTCGACTGTCCAACTTCGAATGACTCTGTTTGAGGGTTTTGATCATGGCGTGCGCTTTTCTCGGACCCAAGCCCGATACGAACTGCAGAAGTTCCGAAGTGTGTGACTGCTCCATGCACCGATTGATGTCGACCCCGACCTCGTTTGTGCGATTGATGAGCTCGAGGGCCAGAGCCCATTGGAACTCCTCTTTAGGAACATTGTCTTGGAGTGGATGGTACTTCAGACAGAGGATTTCTTCGTCCGGACCGCACAGCTGACTGAATTCTATCAAAGGATCCTGCATTCGGCGAGCAAGCGAGACCGCTTGCTTCAGCAGAGGTGGATATTCGCGAAACTCTTGCTCGGCACGTTTCGAATTCGCGTAAACGAGAGCTAGTCCGCAATCGAGAAGCATGACCTGTACCGCGGGGAATTGGTCGTCGTCTCCGAGTTCTTTGATGACCTGCTCCACATCCTCTTTGATGGACAGAGCTTCTCGGCTTTCCGCAGATATGACGACGCAGTGCGGTTTCTTCTCGGCGATGAATTTCTTCAGTTTTGCCAGGTCGCTGATCTTCGCCGCTCTCTCCGACTCGCGCCACGCGTTCTTGCGTTTGAGTATATTTTCGAGGCGAAGGTAATCTGTCACTTCACCATCTCCATTGATGAGAGCTCCGAAAGCTGGGACATTCCAGTCGTTCTGGTATGCGATAGCGAAGATACGGACTCCCTCTCGCGTGTCAAAATCTTCCTCCTCCTGGATCCAGTCCGGAGGATTGTATGGGGCCACTGGAGAATCGGAAAGACAGAGGAAAGTAGTACGTTTGTCTCATACCAGGGACTAGGCGAAATGGTTTTGAGGTATGAGAACTCAATATGGCGAAAATCTTCTGAGCGTAACTCACCTTTAAGCCAGTTGTAGAACTTCTTCGACACCGAACGGAGCACATTATCGTAAGCTTCTCTCAGCAATCGCAGTTTGAGTTCTTTCTCAAAAGTCGGATACAACATCTTCGTCAAAGCGTGATTGAGAGCTTCCTCTCGTTGAGAGTTCCATTCCTGGACGTTCTTCGAGAACTCGTCTCGGTGATACAGTTGACGCACCTCACTGGCGTAAGTGCCGTTTTCTGTTGGTGGATAGAGATCGTTAGAAGCAATTCGAACACAGGGAGTCGCGATCGAAATTTCCGTGGGGCTGTCGTGAGCAGGGCGCTAGGAGAGTCTCCGATAAAGTCGCGAAGTCTTCGTTCACTCACCGGCGCATCCATCGCCATCCATACGGATGGATATCTTGAGCAGTTTCTCTTCTTCGGCCATGCTGAGCTTGAGGTACTGATCCGCTTGAAGGGATCTGACCGGCTTGTTTTTGAGGTACTTGAACGTGTAGCAGGCATGCGACTCGTCGATCTCTTTCGATCCCTTTTTCGTCGGAGCGACACAAAGTTTCGCTCGCTCGAAGAATGTTTCTCGTACGCACCGTCTGACCGTCGGATCGCGAGCGATCTCACATGCTACCATGTACCGGGCGCCATTCAGGACTTCGAGAGGGGTCTTGAGTCGCTCGTTGACGTACTCAGCCGCAGCTTCCAAAGGCTGCACGGGGAACTGGACGACCTCATGCCGCTGGTAATTGTCTCTGAGATTCTCTCCGAATTGCTGCGGCGTCAACCCGAATTTCTTAGCGAGTGCGCTCAATCCCATCTCGCGACAAACGGCGAAGCCGTCCTTGCGTCTCGATTTCTTCAGGAATAGCTCCTCCTCGCCTTCGTCCATCTCCTCTTCTTCGTCAAGCCCACCGTCGCCGCCGGCTTCTCTCGCAGCTCGCTGCCTCTCGAGTCTTTTCACGCGTTCTTCCTCGCGCTTTTTCTTCCGTTTCTGTAGATTAGCTTCCTGCATCGCCGGCAGATCCTGGGCGTAGTACAGGAGAAAGTGAAGGTAGACGTCTTTCAGCTCCTCGGGCGACTGAGCGTCTCGGAGACGTTCAAAATCGTTCTCTTCGATCTGTGACGAAAGGTCCGATGTTAGATTATCGTTCAAATGAGCCTCGGGAAGGGAACAGACGGAAGCAAATGCCAAGATGGACCCATCGGGAGCGATGGCTTACCTGTCTGAGATGCTCAGCCGCTCCATCATCGTTCAGAATTTGCTCACAGATGTACTCTTGCATTTTCTTGAACAGCTTCTCCATATTCTGTTTCTGCTGGCGGAGTTGACACCATCGCTCGTCCCATCTGCAATGAAGGTTTCCAACGTCACGCATCTGATCGTTTGGGGGAAATAGTTTCTTCTCTCCCGCCGCGGTGGAGAACAGACTGCCCTCCGACGCGTAGCCTACTCACTTGTATATGATCCACAGATCATTGATGGTCAGATCGGGCTGGACGTATTCTTTGCGATAGAACGCAATGAATGGCACCTCGAAGTGCGAATTTCTCATGAATCGCAGAGCTTCAGCGATCTTCGGGACTGCACTGCGGTTCTTCCGTCCTCCGAGCGGTTGGTGTCCGCTGTTCCGATCTCCGGACGATGAGGGGGAGGACGACTCCTGGCTCCCTGACGGTTTCTGTACGGATATGGTGGACTTTTGGAAACATTGTCTGTAGATCCACTCGGCTTCCTCCGCGATTTCGATCTCGTCCGCCGGTGTTACTTTGACGCTTCGCAATTGGAATCTCTCCGGTTCGTCTGTTGCCCGGATCTCTTGATCGCTGGAATTTGAGGTATCTCTGAGTTAAGTTTCGCGCCTATGAGTATTATCCAGCCGCTGGCATATCGAAGTTGAGAGCGTCCCCTCACCGATCAGTGAAATGACCGCGTTCCAATTCGATGGGCTCGAATACGTCGAAGATGGATTTTTTCGCCGGGGCTTTCTTTCTTGTGACGTCGCTCTTCACCCTGACTTGGTCTCCTTCTTCCTCATCTTCATAGTCTTCTTCTTCTTCGGACTCCTCGTACTCATCTTCGTAAGCACGAACATCGTCGAAGTCTACGGGGGAAATTGATTAGTGGAAGGGGCTAGTTTATCCGAGGATCGCTCAGATACGCTCGAATGCTGTAAATCGAATCAGGACTACGGATATGGACATACCAAAATCTCCTCCGAAAATATCTTGAGCCTCTTGCAAAGCACTGTCCGAAAATTTCACATGTCGCTTCTTTTTTGGCTTGGCGATTGGCCGGCCCTCGTCATCGACGATGAAATCATTAACATCGTCATCAGACGCGGATTCCGATCCGAGGTCTTCCTCCTCCAAGGCCTCGGCGACCGGCTCCGCTTGTCCTTCCTCTCCATCTTCAAACAATTCCTGAGCCAGAGCATCTTTGTCCTTCTCCTTATCCTCTTCTTCGTCATCATCCAGGACCTTCACGCGTTTGAGCTTGCGTTTCCGTTCAACTTTACAGCCGAGATTCTCTTCGATAAGGTCGTAGTCCTCGTCTTCGAGGTTATCGTCGAAGTCATGATGTCGACGTTTCTTCGATTCTCGCTGGCTGTTCGCCTTATCTCCATCTTTGTCCTCAGTTGCGCTCTCCTCGCCAGACGATGATGATGGAGAAGAGCTGGACGACGAGCTCGACGAGCCAGGGGAGCCTTCGACCTCCTCTTCATCATCGTTAATGAGATCTTTCATCTCCTCCTTGATTCTATCGTCATCATCTTCCTCCTCCTCTTCGTCGGAGTCACTTTCGATGGTGGCTTTCTTCTTCGACGTTTTCTGGCTCGAGGACGCGCCGTCGTCTTGAGTCTGCTCCTCCTCCTCCGAGCTCACCTCAGCCTCACTTTCAAAGAAATTGCTCATCTCGCTCGTTCTTATCGTTGGCGTGGATCACCGGTAAGCTCAGAAGCTTCGGATCTGTAAGCGAAAGCTCGATACCATGAGAATGAATTCAATCGCGTTATAGTGCGCAATGACTGAACAGCTCTCATTTCGCGTAACCTGGCACAGATATGCGACCTCCGGAATGGCTCTCTACGTTCAAGATCCGGACAAACTACTTGATCGGAATGACTACTGCGAACAACTCGCGTCTTCCTCTCAAGATCGGACAACAGATCTCGGAAACCTACTCATCATCCTTATCATGACTTACGCGACTCGTGTCAATCTGACAGCGATGTATCTCGACAATAACGAAGCGGTATATGTCCGAGGGACTGAGTTCCCTTTTCACTTTTTCAGAAGGGATCGAAGCGTTACTCCCGATCGTCAACAACTGCACGAAATCGTCTAGACATGTCCCGGAAATGTTTCAGCCGGAGACATTGCCATTGGGCTTCGAGAATTCAGACTCGTAACGTTAACTCTGAGTGGATGAGTGTTCTCAGCCCGGATACCTGGGCACGATTCGCAACATAGCGGAATTGAAACCGGCCCATAGAATTCTGATCCCACTTTTGTTTTCGATGGCGCCGTCTCCCAGACACTCGCTCAATCGCTTTCTGTATAGAAATCCACTGTGATCCGTCGCGCGCGCTCAGCTTGTTCGATCGCACGATGGGTACGATGTACGATCTATTCCGCGACTGTGTGTCTCCTAATAACTTTCATCAGAATGTATTTGAAGATTTTCATACCGATTGAGCTGGGGATGCGGAAGCACTTATCTCCCGTGTCAGTGCCACGAAGCGCTCTTGTTGGATACTGAAGGGGATTAGTTCCTGTGCAGTCAGTCTTCTTGAAGAAATTTTCGACACTCGAAGCAATCTTTCGGGATGGAGCTAGGTTTTGAGGCACGAAACTCACTGCCGAGTATCTTAATCTGTATGGGTGCGCTCCTATATAGCCATGACCATGAAGCACCCCCCAAACGCTCTCTCCCTCTCTCGGGTTCACTATAAGGCTTTCCGAAATCACTCGCTCATAGAACGCGGAGCCCCACATTCCGGAGAGAGTTAATGACTTTCTACGACGGTGGATTCCTCAGTCAATGATCTTTCAATTGGGTGGTCTCCTCCGCGACTCACGAGAGGTCTCTCTCCGTAATCAGATCCTAGCGAGAACGAATCGCAATGCGATTTCGAAATACCTCGTGGATCGAAGAGACGATGAACATTCCGCAGCATGTATTCTCCCCGAAGGCGCTATACAAACCTAACATGCAAAGTCGCCGGGGTCTGTCGCGAAGTTGACGCATGTAGTTTCATTGAGAGATATTCTGATTCGTAGACCATTCAGCTGGATCTCTCCCTCTTTCTTCTTAGTCTCGGTAAATTCGTCGCAGACGCACGACAGTCTGTCGCAATCAACGGAGGCAATACAAGACTTAATCCAGTGCTCGAGACTCGTCGCGGTATGTCTCGGAGGCGCGTTCGCTTAAGGAACGATCCTCATCTCACATATTGGCTGAATCGTTGCTCAATATGATGAGCCCCGAAAGCCGCGGAACGGGTTCATTGGCCTCCACGAGTTACTATCCAGTACCCGGGTTTTCCCTTTATTCTCGAATCTCTTCTGTTTCATCACATACGCTGCCGAGAATGTCGAGATCTTCTGTTGTCCAATCAATCATTCCTGATTGCGTGAATTTGGAGGAGATCTGAAATAGCGAATTTTGTCCTGCGTATGGACAGGGCTCTGTGCCAGTATCGACCTGATATCCGCTCCGCTTGTGCGAGATTGCAACGAGCATGGCGTGTCTGTCGATATAGACGGGTATCAGACGTGAAAAATCGTCGTGCAGCCACCTGGGGAACAATACGCTTGTCGAGTCATTCTCCGAATCGAGTCAAACACACCCAGAATCTTATACATTGG
>NW_003803982.1:6636-32577 GCF_000255335.2 Galendromus occidentalis
ATGCCGACCAGAACGAGGGCGGGGGATGAAAAATTACTCGCAAACGGCTTTCATTCCTACGATAATCTAGGACACACTCTCGAGCGCAAGAGTGGAAACTCTGCCATCTTGAACTTGGAGAAATATTATGGTCGGTAGCCAGTGTCAGTGTACACTCCGGGACTCTACATCAATTTCGGAAATATTAAGCATCCGACCTTGAAAGGAATCTGATCTATGTCATACGACCCCTTGATACGACCTGCTCCTGAGGTAAACGAATCGCACCGGTAGCGATATGTTCCTGTAGAATCGTCCTTCTGCATCCGATATTCCCCAGAGTAAACTCCGCGTATAGTGACATCTCCTACAAGCGTCTTCCAGTCTGATCGGTAACAAGAGCTGGGAAGCTCTCACTGATCCATGTGTGTTCACCTCCCGGACCGGCGTTGCAGTACGGGTGGTAGAAGCCGTAGCTGCGGAGATTGCGAGGACTCTTCCTGCTCCTAAGACATGAGGCCAGGAGGACGGGGGAGCTGACCACCAACAGGGTGGCGGTCCCAATCGCTTCGAGCATCTGCATAGCGGAGACGTCCAGAAGCTCGAGCGACTTCCGGAGTCCTCGAGCCCGCGGCATCCGCATCATTGATCTTGTATTGAATGAAGTCAGAATTTGTCGGAATTCTCTCGCCTCCGATAAAGAGTAGGGAGTTCGAGACTAGAACATGTCGCGCAAGCGGAGCTTCACGCCGACACAGTATTCTACGACGTGTCTGGGCGACCAACGGGAAGACAGCGTCACGCAAACGAGAACACAACACGGCGAACGGGCGGGATTATGATTCATCTCGACAAACGACATTGAGGTCCACACGGCTGATCGCTTCGGGTAACAGCCGGTACCGGAGTCAGTACAAATCTGTTGTCCGAGGGGGAAGCTGTAGCTCCGTCTCTGTCCCAGGAAAAGAAAAAATCCCCCGTGGTTTTCCGGGTCGCTCTTATCCAGACAGCAGATAAAAGTTCACGCGGAAAATTCGGGTCCAGCTCCCTTGGCTGTTCTCGATAGATGGCCGTCCGGGACCTGGGAGCATCACCTAGCTATTCGAGCCTCCTCCGATTGGCTCTTCCGCCATCAATACAATTAAGCTTCGAATGGGAGTCTCGGAAGAGCGATGAACTTCATCGGTGATCGGTATCGAATGTTCGGTCTCGAGCTCGTTCATCATTGGACTGACGAGGCCGAGCTTCGTTTCTCTGTCGTCCGCAGGCGTGTATCGCGCGTCGGCGGAAGGACACCTTGCTAGGGGCTACCCCTGCATCCCCCCTCTAATGGTTTCACTTCTGGATTTCTTTTCAAATGCGGAATGCGACTGCGAGATCGCGATCTGTGCTTCACACCACAGTGATGGCGCACTCTGATCGATCAGACCGGGGATGGACCGAGTCGCCCGCTTCGCTAGACTACGCCGACCTCGCCGAGATATTCGGTTCCAACACCCGTCCTGATTTACATGAACGCAATGAAAATCGCTGACTCGAGCTTTGACGAAGACTCGGTGATCGTTGGAAATGTCGTAAAAAGGATAAGTGTCGTCCTATGTTGCCATCCGGAATCCACATTCTTACTTGGTTCTCTCGATGATACGCGCGAAACGATTATCAGAGGGCATACAACTTCGACTCTGTCTGAAAACCATACTCGGAGAACTTCTGTGCGTAGATGACTCCGCCTGAGTGGGTCCTCAAGATAATCATACAAGAAGTATCCCTACATCCGTGAGACCCACACGTAGTCTTCGGCTGGCGGAATTTCTCCGCACATCACTTCCGCCACCACGAAATCCCCATGGTGCTCATGATGATTCTGCAGACTCTGGTGAGAATGAGATCCCCTTAGAGGGGCATTCTATTCGCTTGCACTAAGCGTGCGACCTGAAGCATATGCAGGCTCGCAATGTATCGAAGACATTAAAGGAAAGCTCGCCGCTGCTGGGTTCATGCGTTGTATGGACTTCACTACACTCTCCTTCTGCCGAATCTACCCGTTGTTGGTAATGTCGTAATGAATGAATGAACGTTCCGGATCAATGTAGTTGGTGGAGTATATTTGCAACTAAAAGACACCAAAATTTGTACAACTGCTCCCATTGGATCAACGGCTTGATTGGGTGAACCAGTGCCGAGGACCGCTCAAATGCCCGGGCTCGCGATTGGTTCTCCGTAAGCGGTGAGATCGCCAGAACTTGATACCACCAAAATCAAAATTAGACTGTATATATGTATGTACTAACACTGTGATGAGTCAATTACCATCACCTTGCTATAATGCCGTATGATAACACGTTCACACGCCGGACTGCATAGAACACCACGGTATAACAGACTTCGAATATGTCGCTATCGTGTGCCAATGATCCTCACGATTCGAACGGTCTAGTCGATCCTACGTCTGGACAGCGATTTCTACGCTCGGAAAATTGCTCATTTGTACAAGGGTTTCCGATGGATACATCTCTTCGTTGAATACTTGTTTCTAATACTGCAAGGTCACGAGTGCTTGTGGCGAAGTGTCTGTTCGAACTCCATCTGGAGTCTTCCCCCTCTTCCATGGCCTATCTCGATACACACGACGACAATATAAGGAGCTCTCAGGAGTCGTTATCGGGGACGTAATTTTCGAAATAGGCATGAGCGAGCGCAGCTTCGGCTGTCACCCGTTTCGTGGGATCGAATTCAACCAAGTTTCCGATGAGGTTCAGAGCGGCAGCATCCGCCTCCGGTATCAGTTTCGATAGATCTTCACCTGTGGAGCGGAGTTTCATTTTGAGTATAAGAATCATCATCACCTTCGTTCCCTCGACCCCCCTCAGAACTCGTAATTCCTCCTCTGGTCTCATCAAGTGCAGCATCGAAAATCGAAGAGCTACCTTTGCCATATAAACTGAAATGTTCCCACGACATCGCGACATCCTCCGGCCAGCTCTCTCTTGCTGGAGCTCCGATCACCTCGAGGATTTTCCCCAGTTGGGCATTTTCTGATCCACCGGGGAACAGAGGTTTTCGAGTGAACAGTTCGGCCATAATGCATCCACAACTCCACAGATCCACTGCGCTCGCATAGGCGGATTGTAGCAATACCTCCGGAGCTCTGTACCTGAGGATTCAGAAAGAGAATGATGGTCCGGAACATTGGAAAGGGTGAAACGAATAATTGGGTGCCGAGATCTCCGCCTTGTGTATCCCTCGATGAGGCGGGATCGACATTTCCAATAGGTCGCGAGCGGCGCGCTCGATGAAATGAACCTACCAGAGTGTAACCACAACGGGCGTCAACGCCATTTGATATTCATAAATTCGCGCTAGACCGAAATCCGCCAATTTAATGACGTGCTTGTCTGTGATGAGCACATTCTGTGGCTTCAAGTCTCGATGGACGATTCTGTTCGAATGCAGGAAGTCTATGCCGGTTAGCATTTGATGGATTATGCTACGGATCAGATCTGGGTCAAGACCTGGCGCAGGACACTTCTCCAGGAACGAGCCGAGATCCTGATCAACGTGTTCGAGAACAAGGAAGATCACCTGCAATCGATATGACATTAGTTTTAACCGCCCAGATTCTCTGACTCGCTTCCAGAAGCTCAGTGTTTCGAATCGTTCGCGGATTCCACTACTGCCCGGTATCGGTATGGCCACAAATTCTCAGCTCGAGGAGATCAGCAGAACTTGACGTACAAGATCGTTCTCGCCGCGTTTCCCGTGGCATATATCGTAGAGCTGAACGATGTTTCTGTGATGAAATGTCTCGAGCTGTTTCAGGAGAGATATCTCCCGTAGGACCGATAATGGGACGCCATCATCTGTTATAGCCACTCGGACCTGGAAGCGAATAATTCAGAAACGACTCTTCGGTTTTCATCGATCGAGGAGACGAATCGATCAGCTCTCCGAAGCCATCGGGTCATGAGCTCCCCATACTTTTTTGAGCGCGACGAAACGACCTTCATTCTTCTTGTCTCGAGCCTTGTATACTGTTCCGAAGGCTCCCGTACCGATGTGATTGAAATCGTCATAGTTTTTCAGCGCGTTCATGATGATATCTGCGAATTAAAAAGCGTAGATAAGATCAACGTGCTTGTTGAGATTGACATGCTTCCCCGAAACTTCGGAAATTAGCCGGAACTACCGACAAGGAGCAGCCGCAGCAGCTTCGCAAGTCATGACTGAAGTGGGATCAGCCGTCGGGGGCATCGCTTATCGATAGCAGGTTCTATGATGATGTGTGAGCGAATGATGCTCTCCTCGGGGCTGGAACACACCCGTCTCGAATGACAACACAGCAGCAACAGGTGTCCTCATTCGTTTCAAGACATGCGGAGAGGACAATGAGCGTCTGTATAGTCAAAGCCCGGTGGAAACTCCGCAATGAATATTCGAGGAATGAGCAGAAGCGAGCCGAGCAAGCATTCCGCAAAGAATCGACTCCAGTAAAAGAGCACCGACCGAATGAGTGTTTGCAGACGGACGACCGCTCTTGAGCTGCGCTGATAGATCACGAGGTCCAGAGACATCGAGAGAAGAGACCTCGATCAAAATGCGTCAGGGAAAAATTTGGATCGATAGACTTATTCTAATCCTTGGTTTCTGATATAATCGACTCGAAGTCGGAAGGCGCCAAACAGAACAGCTCTCCTCGACGCGAGAGCAACAGCCTCTCTGAAGGGATCGAATAGCCTAGTGAACTTTCGTAGGACGGGGGAACCTACCCTGAAGATGCCACTCGAAAGGGGTCGTGCCAGTTTGTGGTCGGACCCGTCCTGAAGAACGGAGGGCCTGAATCCTCGGATATGTGATGTCTACCGCTCTGATTGTAATGATACTGATGACAATGATCTATACCGAGAGACTCGGCGAATGAGGCGGTCGGTCTGCTTTGATCCGTGATCGAGTGCGAGCCATAGAATCTGATTGAGACCAAGCACAGGCTCCTTCCGCTACTTTCCCCCGAAACTCAATGATTCAGATTTTGCTCTCGCATGTAGATCAGCTGCGGTGCGAGGGTTGTTTCGTCGAAGGACCGGTGGGGGCGATAGGAACGATCGTCAGTCCAATTCTGGTGGTCATCCGGCTTGGCGCGCGGAGCCAGGTCTTACCCCTCCTCCGTATCACGCAATCAAGAACGACGGAATATAGAGTCTGATTGTCCTACGAATCGGAGCATTCATCAACTTACCACAGAAATCAATTGCCGACGGATACTCCAGCAGAAGCTAATCTCGCGTCAGGAAACCACCGTCTTCCTCCATACGAGAAGCTCCCTGGAGTAGGGAGAACGGCGAGAGTTCAGGAAGGAGTTCTTTATTATACAAGGGGAAATATACATGATTGATTCGTTGATCAGTTGATACATCGATTGATTGCTATTCAGAATCGCTCCTTCACGAATTATCCAGTTCATCCGATCTTACTGCTCTGCCCAAGGGGATGATGGAAATCTTGTCTACATCGCGGCTAAGGGCTTTCCGCATGTCGTATGCGTCCTCGTCTAAATTCGAATTCAATCTCGAATAATAGTCGAGCACGCGTCGGTAGACAGTGTATCCTAGGCGCTCGTACATGTCGATGGCGATCGAGTTTGAAAGACGCACGAAAAGATCCACGAAATAGCAACCCTTCTCCTCCGATATATTCTCCAAATTTTCCATGAGTCTGTTCGCCACGCCTAGCCGACGATACTCCGGAGCGACTGGAAGCGAGCGCAATAAGTACCGATTGACCAGACCCCCTCCCCGCCGAGGCCGGTACGAAGCGGAACTCGTATCATGGGGAGTATGTTAGTCCGAGGAACGCATGCGGGATTCTTACAAGGATTGATCTCAACTCACCACTGAGAGCAGTAACATGTCCATGCCAATTGCGGCTGAAACCTTCAGCCTTCCCCATGATGTAACCCATGATGTCGCCGTTCACGCTCTCCAGCAGCTGGGAATATTCAGGCCATTTCGCAAGGTATGTGAGATAGAAAGAAACCCCGTAGGTCTCTGTCAGAACATCCAAGTTGACGTTGTTATATGAGAGTAGGTCCGCGCAGGTGAAGGGTCGGATCGTGCACATCCTGCGAGCAGGCTTACTAAATGAGGGAAAAGTGTCACGATTAGTGTGGCTGATCAGTTTCTCTCGGGAGGTTCCCCTGGGGTCGATGAAGAAATGTCAGGCTCAGGGACTGAGACTCCAGACTTCGGAAAACCGGTCGTGTCCGGAGTTGGAAGGACGTCAAGTTGAGGCAAAGACAGCCGTAGCGGTGGAGCTTCAGAGCCTTCGGAAACTTCAGCCAGACGGGATAAGTATGGGAATATCCTCGCACCGGGGCCTTCATGCTCATCGCTGCTGGCTGCTGGATTCTGAGAAGCGGCTAGAAACCGCCGACATCGCTACTCACGAATCACTGGGAGCAGGAGCCGTGGAACTTTTGGAACCTCACTTAGAGAAATCGAGGCCGTGTGTCGCTCGCAATAGGTGCGCGATGAATTTCTCTTTCGATGCCGTGTTCCTCAGCCGGGTGAGAGATGATGATGGTGATCTGTGTGTGAGTGATCCTCACATGTCGAAGAGCATGTCGAAGGTGATACGGGGTTAAACTCGATTGGACAGGGGACCGTGATTCCAGATGGGAGCTCCCAAAATATGAGACTGGATCCCTCTGGAATCAGATGATTGAGGAGCGCAGTCACGATTCGCGAATCCAGCGGGAGCTCTAGGGGCGCGCAATTGCGCCGGAGAAATTCCTCAATCTTCGCCGGAATGCCAATAAAATTGGGCAGGTCTTGCGAGAAGTATCTGGGCACGAGGCTCGACGGAGCCTTCACGAAGCGCTCGGGGCCAACGATGTATCCTTCCCTGAATCATCCGAACAATGGGAAGCGAAATCTCGTTTTTAGCGGGAAAGCTAATAGAGCAATGTCAATATTTGGACTGTCCGATCGTTTCACGGATCAATATTCCGTTCCTCGAAGCGGCGTCCATGGCGATGAGCAGCTCGAGATATGGTACGGATGGATGGGCGAGAGCCATAGGCGATAGCATCTTGCGTCAGCGCTATGCTACTCTCTATCCGCAATTACTCGCAGAACTTAGTTCTCCAATGAAAGATGATGCTCGCGGCTCAACGACAATTTGTGTGATCGGGCATTAGGTCGCTTTCTTCGTGATTGTCCTACGCGGTCCTAATCATCCTCCATTTGGAGCTTTCCGAGTTTATTAGCGACAGCAGGTAGGACAAGACGTGATCGATCGAGCGCTTTAGTCACAAATCTTGACAGTCGTACTCCGCCGCGGCCCGGACAGTTTCTCATGAAAGATGGAGCTAGAATGGCCCAAGATCCGGAGCGTCTTGAGCCATCCCCCGCACGGCAATTTTTTCCATGATCTCTCTCCTGGAGGGAGACTCTCCGTGGATCGTCCAGTCTGCAGAAAGACTTCCACAATTCGGCCATCGATTCTATTTCCATTGTCCTCGTACAAACCATAATCGCATCGAAAAGCCGCAACGCAATGATCGGATCGTTTCGGCGTGAGAGTACAGTGATGGTGGTAGTGGTGCTGGACACGGGGCTGCCGAACGTTCAGTCGTATCAGTCTTTCGGCATCAGCTGAGAAGATTCGGATGAGCGCTTGGGGAGTACCGTCCGAGACGGATGGGGGATCCCGAGCAAGCATGAAATTCACGTTTACATGAATGACGAGCAGCGGAGCGTAGTTGATTCGTACGTGTGAATGTCATCGATCAGAGTTCAGGATGAATCTCTACAGCGTAGACCGTGTAATCGAAACTATGAGTTTTATTCCGATGGCATATCACGAGTCAGCTGACGTTGACTGCACCGTGTAAGTGACGTTCAGACTGACAATCGACATGCAATATGCTCCTACCGATCATATGGGAAAGCGTGCTGCTCTGAGAACCTCCGATCAGGCAGCGTTGTTCAGCTGTTGCGTTGCGAGTTCATCGTCATGCTGTAACGGATATTTCTCCGACTCGTAGTGAAGTTTCTCTGTGATTTGCAGTGGAGGCATCGCTAGCCGAAAAGAAGTTTTGCAACATATCGCGGCTACGATGAAGTCGGGAATCAGAGAACATGAATGGTGAGATTTTCTGGTCTCAATTATTCTAAACGAGCACTCGGTTCACCTGAAACGACGGTAACGAGTTGACCGACATTTTCGTATTCTGCCGGTGGCGCCAGATAGAGTTGCCCAAGGGGATAACTTTGTTTTATCCTAAGAGTAAGCAGAAGGATACTCGCGTAAATACTGCTTTCTACTACACAAGATGATGTCGAATCAGCAAAGTTCCCAATTCGGAGCTCGCCGATCCTTTCCGAGAGATTCGAGATTCTGTGCCTCAAGTAAGAGCAGCATCCATCGAGCTGAGGCCCGAAGTTTTCCGTCAATCGGCGGAATTCGCTTCGCAAATCGAGAATACTTGAAGTCCCACCTAGGATCGATCATCGGATCCAGCTCATTAAGAAGGTTCAGGAAGTCCCTCACGAGCGAGCCTCAGATCGAGAAACCCCGACAAAGAATTACATATGTCATCAGCTTCCGCTGAATCGCCGGAGAATAATTGCGGGTCTTTAGCACGATAGAGAAAAGCATCGAGGAGAGTCCGGTGACTGTAGGCTCATTAGAAAGACCAGTAAACTCCTTAAGCCCTTCGCCGAGTAGTGACGATCGATGACGCTTCGTGGACAAAACCGATTAATGTGGAAGGATTAATTTTCCGGAGGAGAGTATACGTCTCTCGATTTTCCCCCGGAATCCGGTGACGTAGTGCCGGTATCCACAAGCCTTCCGGAGGATCGAATCTCACTGGCTCATTCGTGAACGTAGAGATCTTAGCTCACGCGGATCAAGAGTAAATTGACGCGCTTTGATCTTGCTAATCTTCCAGATTCTCTCCGATTCGACTGTTGCGGGCGTTTCCGACGAATCTCTAACCTCAAATCCCATTCAGCTCTCCGACAGTCGATCATTGAGCGAAGATGCCAGCCGCGGGTCCTGTTTCTGACGGCTATTCAGAATGGGTGAGTTGGATTCTTCGCCTGATACCGCGCTCAAGATGTCCGGCAGCGTAGCGGGACTCGGTTGGTAGGAGGCGGATGTGGGAGGTCAGGCTGATCATCCTCGTTTCATCCTCAGGTCGGACTGATTTATATTTTCAACCTCATTGTGGGCACCGGAGCCCTGACGATGCCGAAGGCCTTCCACGATGCTGGTTGGCTTCTGTCGGTTATCGGGGTCGTGATTTTGGCTTTCATATCATATTTGACGGCCACCTTCATGATCGAATCGATGGCTGCCGCGAACGCTTTGGTGCGCTTCCGAGCATTGGGGGACCGCAAACGGGTGCGTCAATTCTGAAATGCGATCAGAACTCTTCGTAGAATATTATTTGTCTCGATCAGCCCTCTCTTGAGACCCTGCATGCGCTGTGAGACGAACGAGCTGACGGTATTACCTTCACAGGCGTTGAGTCTACAGGAGACCTCCGGAAATCTTGGAGACTCCAACAACATCGAGGTGAGTAGATATCGAATCCTAGATATACATAGGTCTGAGCGCCCATCAATCTCATCGGTTCCTGCGAGGCTTGCGGTCCGCGACGAGCTGCGTACGCTTCGTCTGGGCGCACGTTCGTGCGGACCGGAGTTTTCCCGATGAGGCCCTCTCCAGAATTCGGAGTCGTTTCGACATCCTTTATTTCTCGCAGCACGACACAAGAGACGATGAAATAAGTGGACAGAATCTCGACAGCGATGAAAGGGTACATCTGCTTGTGAACAGTAAGAGCGCAATTGGGCAAGATCTCATTCCGACCGGGGATTCTGACTAACTATATGTTCCACTTCTCCTTCTAATCTTGCTCCTGCTCGTCTTCCCCTGCTTGTTTTCCGATTGCATGATTATATATTCTTGCATGGGCACGATTAGAATACCGTTGGACTAGCTGGGATTCCTTGCGATCGCCGAGCCTCCCTCGGTAAGTTGCAAGCATGGCATGTGCGGTCGTGGAGCTCTTCGGGAGCAGCAGATTATATTCATTGGAGCTGCTCTCTCTTCGGTGATATCTATCCGGCGAAGCTCTAAATACCTAGAATCAGATCACGAGTCTCATTTCATCTTCGCAGGCGCAATCGAAGACGTGACTGAACCCTCGTCGACGGATTATTTCGCCATAAATGACGTCTTTGAAATGGGTGAGCCTGAATCATTCCAACCTGACACAAATCTGAACCCGGCAGTCCAGTCTCAAGGATGGTTCCAGCGGGTTCTGACTTTCTCAGTCCTGGCTAAGGATGATTCTCTCTGTGGTTTTCAGGTCGCATGGCTTCAATGTTTTACAATAAATGGGGTCTGCGACTTTTTTACATTTGTATCGCTAGCTACCTGTACGGGGACCTCGCCATTTACGGAACAGCCGTGGCCAAGTCTCTCCGTGACGTTAATTGGTAAGGATCGTGGCCCCAAGCGTACCGCAGGGGATTCGATGCCTCGAGATATACCTTTAATAAAAAAGCTCATATATCTCGCCTCCTAATTATTCCGGAGTATTGCAGCTCGAAGCATGACTGAACTCAGACGAATGAGGCAGATTATTCCTCGTTGGATTCTCCCAATAGAGCGATCTTCAGTAATCTTTGGCTGCCTTCCAGTGATCGAGTGAATGAGACGGAGGCTAAAGATCACCATACGTTGTGCTGGTCGACCATGAGCATCGATCGCGACCAGGTAAGAATGATAGAGTTTTCCGAGGAGAGACTCCCTCAGCGAGGAAGACGCAAAGATCAGCTTTCTATTCAGACATGCACTCAAGCATCTGTAAGTCGTTCTCGCTGATTTTTCGCAGGCGTACCGACTTTTCCTCGCGATATTCGGGGTCGTTATAGCGCCATTCACCTTCTTCAATATAAAAAAACCAAGTACCTGCAAATTGGTACGACGATTCTCCGTTGGAGTGGTGAGAATGTTTGGACGGATTTCCCAATACGTGAATCCTTAATGTCGATTCAATGAGTGAATACCTTCGACTACCTAATTCATTGTTGTTTCATAATCTTCCTCTCTCCATGTCCGTAGCTTTCTTATCGATGATCACACTGTGCGCTGTTGCCATTATCGGCGGCAAAGCTGTCGGCAAGCCGAGCGCAGCGAAACCGCTGGAACTGCCTACACTTTTCGGAGTGTGCGTGTACTCCTTTATGTGCCATCATTCCTTGCCATCGCTGGTTACGCCGATAACGAAGAAGAATAACATATACAGATTGCTTGCTGGAGATTTCTTGCTCATCTTTTGCTTCTACAACCTTCTCTCACTGACAGGCAAGTTTCGGGAATCGCTCTCTCGGGCTGTACGACTGTCCTGAGAAGAGCTTCTTCTCAGCCTCTTCTCAGTAGACTTCGGAAACGGAAGGTCGAGATCGGGCGATCTCACGATTCTAACTTCAGAGTTCTACCTCGACAGGAGTTTTCACATTCAGCGTCCTGCAGGATACCTACACTCTGAATTTTGAGCCAACGAAAGGAGAATCTATCGTACCGGTCATTGCTCCTCTACAGTACTTTCTAGCACTTTTCCCCGTTATCACACTCTCCACGAATTTCCCCATCATCGCCATAACCCTTCAGAATAATCTCAAGACACTCATTCTCGGCGACAATCCAGCGTGGTTACTGGAAAAGGTTAGACTTCAATTCCGAAGGGCCCACTCACTGAAAGAGCCGCTGGCGAAGTTTAACACCAATTATTCCTGCTCCATTCTCAGATCGGGATCCCGATCTTGGCGATCATTCCGCCGATGATCGTCTCCTTCTTCACCGAAGATGTAAAAATTCTTGTCAGCGTGACAGGTTAGGCGAGATCTCAGAATTTGTGCCGTCGGTGACCTCGAATATTTATTCTGCGAACTTACATTCCTGAGAAATAATCTTCTCATTGCCATTCACAGGGGCCTTCGCCGGAGCAATAATCCAATACGTTATTCCCGCGAGTTTGGTGTACTTTGCACGTAGGCAAGTCACGCTACACATGGGAACAGGAGTCAAGAATAATTTCGCGAGTCCATTCAAGCGCCCATTCTGGATCCCATTCATAATGGTGTGGACTCTCATCTGTGTGATACTGGTATCAATCCACACTTTTTCACCATCCGGCGACGAAGCGAGTTGATCCCTGGAAATGTACTAGGGCGGGAACAAATCATGAGGACTTGAATGCTCCGGGAATGGATAGCTAGGTCATATTCATCTCCTGGGATCAATCTCGGTACCGAGATGGATTCCTCGATTATATCCAGCACCTCCTGCTAGCCCAAATTTCTCGCATCGATGCAGCATCGTAGAAGATCCTGAAGGATCTGAAGAGCTCGCGCATACCTCCGATGGTGGAAAAGATATTGTATGTATATTGAAGACTCAGCCTCTCCTTCATGTGACTTCATATGAAAAGAGTAGGAAGAATGAACGAAAGACGCTGCTCCGCTTTCGAGGGGCTCATTTTATTCGCGTGTTATCCTTTGCGTTCCCGCAAGCAGGAGATGACCGCGGAACGAGAAATACTATACCCCATATCAAGAGCCTCTCTCCATGCGCGGGAAACTCATATATTTGGGCATCTATCTGTCTGGCTCTCGCCTCGCGGTATTGAGACAGACACTCTGGACGACCAAATGAGTCCTCGAACCTAGTATTATACATATGTATATGGATCACTTGGCCAACTTTATAATTGTGTCCTTCGATTATAACTTAGCATGTGCCTGGAAACTCTGTGCATTCACGCTGGGGGAAGCACTCGGGGTGACTCCTCTTTCGAGGTACGAGAGAAGCAAGCGCTCGGGCTCTGGAGAATAGGTCTTCCGGACTGATCGCTCGCAACAAGTCTGATGATCTCTCCACCAGGACAGCATGCTCGTTGAGTCATCGACTGAGCAAATATTGCCTCAAACTTCTTGTCTGCCTCCTCTCTTCGATGACTATGCAAGCGAGTGAGTGAGTGAGCGACCGACCGACCGACCGACCGAGCAAGCAAGCGATGAACAAGTAAGCCATACGAACAGGCGAATTAATTCTCGTGTATTTGCTACTGTGAGCGGTAAGGTGATCGAGTCTTTTGAAATACTGCCTCCCGTCTCTCGTTTCCATCGTTTGCCTTATGTTGCCCTAAAGGATATTTACCGACTTGCGAGCGCGGCTAGCGATAATCCAATCTATCTATCTACCTACAAAGCTACCTCCCGATCTATGTGCTCAGTTTGCCCTCAGCCAGCCGCCGGCCATTCGGCTCGGATCTGGGGATCGGGGGCTTGGGATGGATACATAAAGCTCCCCCGTGTAGTGGTCACATGAGCCCAATAGACACAAAAGCTGTCCTAATTCCAGTCCGCTAGCGTCCCCGATGGACTTAGCGAGAATTTGAGGCGATGCGATGTTCTTCCCCCGACGGGTATACATAGTATCTGTCGTCGTATTCCGATTTGTGATGCTCCGGTCGGTAGCGGGACACCCGGAGTGATCATCCGGAACACGCAAAGGTCGAGCTCTTTCAGCAGGGATCAGAAGTCTATGGAGGGGATTCGGAGCCGTCGGGAAAGATCTCTGTGCAACATCGACTGAGTTCCGGAGGGGTTCCGCAGGAAAAATCAGGAGGGGATCTTCAAGTGGTGGAATCCAAATGTACCGAATCGGCAGGCAGGCTAGCCGACGGATCGCCGGCTGGGCAGCCGGCCAGCGAGAACTCCGACGGAAGTTGAAAATGTTCAAGCAATGAGAACCGGAAGGAAGCGACTGAGGGCAGAAGTCCATCTGTCGGTTGTTTCATCGCTCCTTTTTTTGTATTCCTCTCACGTCACTCACGGAGTCTTTGATTAGCGTTAAGTCCCGAAAGGAAGAGATTCTTCGTTCGTTGCCGCTTGCCCTTGCAGCAGACAACCACCGCTGCTGCCGAAGTCGCTATGTTTCTCTTCGTTGGTCTTCCCTTCTACTTGCAGGCTCAACGCAGCTTTCCGGTAGCTTTCGCTTTAAAAAAAAGAACACGTACGTCCAAATTGAATTTCGTCAGAACTGGACCTCTGCTCCCCCTGTCTTTCCCCGGTCGGTCGACGGGCCTCCTCCAAGGCTGTTCCCTCGCCAGCCGACAACGAATTCGGATCGACCGACAGACGAGTCCACCCAGAGAATTGATATCGGCACGATGAGCAAGGGCAGCAGCAGTCGGAGAGAATAAGATTTAAAGTGGAGAAGCTAAGTCGATGAAGGAGCGAACTAGATAACATCATTGCCGCCGATAGCGATTTCGAATACAAATGTGATGGAGTTAAGGACAAAGATCAATCAAGCTTCGACTTCAAAGCGGGCGGGAGCAGTTGGACAGCAGCAGCTACACCATGACCGCGACACTTACTCTGTGGTGTATCCGGGCGGGCGCGGAGCCATTTCGCTCGAAATTCAACAACGCTGATCTTTTGCAGCTGCAGCGATTTGCCTCCTTCAAGAGGAGCTTTCGGAAAAAAAGGCTTGGACGACCAGTCAGAATTTTTTATTTGATTCCTTCCCGCGTCGGGGAGAATCTATCTTCTGATTACTTGGTTTCACTGATTCCGGGGGATATCCGGTCGCTGCCTCGGGTGTTGTGCCGTGTCTGGACGGGAGGACGTCCAGACAAATTCATAGACTCACGGTTCTGTAAGGGTGAACTTAGAGTAGCTGCACGAATCCCAGGTCTCTGAGCTGGGGTCCAAGTCTGGGGCATAGAAAGCTCAGAGCTCGGCTGATGTTCGCTGCGATGCCTGTTTTCTGATGGACGCAGTCACCGGGCACGATGTCTTGAGGTACGATGCTTGACCGTTTGGCTGTTGAATCCTCACAGGCGACAATCCGCTGCGGGAAAGATCGATTCAGAGATCGATCGATGAGCAGCGCGTCGAGCCTCTCATTGAGAACTCCGTGACCTGTCAAAGATGCGGAGAAAAATTCAGACTAGGTTATGTCGGGGGCATGACCATCATATGATTGAAAACGTCTTCAGGTAATCGGTCTTCAGCAGTTTTTCCTTCAATGTCGGTCAGGAAGGTGTCCAGCCTCGACTGATTCGTTTTCAACGAAGACACGCTTGAAGTTCATAGTAGCACGCTGCCATGCCAGCCCGTAAGAAACATCACGGAAAGTTCCATGATCAGAGGAGGTAGAACTAACCTGAAGCACTGAATTCATCCCAGGCGTAACACTCGCTGTCCCTGAGAAATCCATGTCGAGACACTCGGCTCGGTTGTTCCCTCCACCTTCAACCAATAAGGAGCGGGTTGATAATCTAGGTCGCTTAATACGGGAGTTTTCAGAACTTGCCGAAGCTATTGCGCGTTGCTTCCGCCGTCGAGACTCGCATGTTTTGGACGCATTCTCAGGCTTATTTCATTATTATTCAAACGACTAAACATTTCCACCATGAAGTGGCTGCGCAATCGAAGAGTTTTGATGGAATATCTAGAAAAGCTCGTCTCGATAATAATCAAGAAAACAGCTCTTTCTTACCCCTTTTCCCTCAATCTACCTCCGTATATAAATTTCTCCTAATGAGATGCTATAACGAGGCTAAAATTCACCTTCATGTGTATATCAGATACCAGGCCAAATCGAGGGGTATGTAGAAAAACCAAAATAACCAGGCATCGCAAGGATCTCGTTCAGAGTGGAATCCCGGAAATTCCCCTTCTGATCCAGGAATTAGGTTGCCGACCACGTAAATGAGGATCGAGATATGTAGCCGTGAAGTGCGTTAAGTAATGGCTATTCGGGTGAAGACGTTTTCACGTCAAAAGCCTGGCCCTCGGACCGAGATCGTGTAGCAGCGATCGATCAGGAACGAATCAAGGCAAATGAATTCGGAGCAGGAAATCTGGAAATACTCCAGCCTCGACCCCCAGCCCTCATGCGTCCCCCTGACTCGGACACGAGCTCGGTCAGCC
Organism: Galendromus occidentalis; assembly: GCF_000255335.2. Taxonomy (NCBI): domain Eukaryota; kingdom Metazoa; phylum Arthropoda; class Arachnida; order Mesostigmata; family Phytoseiidae; genus Galendromus; species Galendromus occidentalis. The sequence continues at coordinate 22,635 of NW_003803982.1, forward strand.
TCACGACGTTTTTTCAATATTCTTGTCTCATTCTTTCTCGGATTGTCTCTCTTTGCGACAGGCGTGGGGGACTTCCCTCCGCGAGCTCGGGCGAGCACGGGCAAGCATGAAGCTGTCCATGCGAAAGTGATAACAAGTGACACATACCAAATGAGACCGCAGCCTCGCGCCAGCACTAACTAGATGAGTAAATATAGTTACTTGACAAGCGCGTGAACCCCCTCGACACGGTTAGAATCGAATAGAAACTTTTTTGCCCTCTCGACCCGCGCCGGCCGCCTGCGTATATTCTTTTTTGCGAGTCTATACCCCTTGTTCTCGTTTCACTTCCGGGCATCCATCCGAAAGCAAAATTCGAGATTCATAACTCTCTTCCGACCTCTCTCCTCTCAGGCTCCGCCGGCTGCCTCGCGGTAAGGATCGCCGACTTAATTAATAGCCTATGGAGCAGCTTTATAAAAAAAAGAAGAAATACGAACGTGCCATTGAACGTGGAGAGCGATTCTTCGCAGACCGACTACAGCTTCTGCTCTCTTTACTCGGAAGCGCTTGCGCTCGCAGCTGATGCTCACTGTGTTTACCTTCGTTTCTGCTCTCCTCGAAGTCGTTCTGTAAACACACGCACCTCGCCACGCTCACACGCTCATAGCCGCACGCACTTTGTTCCCCGTCCCGAGTCCCACCAAGACCATTCGTGCTTCTTAATCAGTTCGTTAGGCAGCACATTCCCGGTGCTTTCCTTCACTTTCCTCGTCCGCACCCCGGCCGGACATCTCCCGTCCCCTCCAGTCGATATCTCGACCAGTCAGTCAGTCTCCAGTTCGGGAGACGCTGTTGCTTTCTCGGCGAAGCCCCCGGTCAGCGTGGGGAGGAGCTCCGGTTCGAGACAGACTGAGTGAGGTCGTTGATTGCGGAGAGGACTCGCTTCATTTTTCATGCGGCGGAGCCGCGATCGAGTCATCGATTGCTTGTGGCTCTATTCTTTTTTGTCTTTTGAATCTGCTTGTCCTTTCGGAATCTCCGCGGAAATCCACAGCCCGAATTCTTTTCATTCGAAGAACCTCAATCGAACAAAACGGTTCTGGAAGGTTTCCACTCGGAGTTCCCAGAAGAGATGGGAGTCAGGGGAAATTTCCTGTTGCGGCGCTACCTCGGTCCGAAATGCGAGCTCAGGGAAGCTACTTCGTCCGACTTCGGCTCCACGAGAGAGGATTCGAGTCCGATGTCTCTACCCGCCAGTGCATGTATACCGTAAGCCTTTTCTTCACCCCGCTAGTTGACCGTAGGGACACAGTGGACGGAAGTCAGATGACACAAAACTCGCCGAGAGGCTAAGGAAACCTCGGACATCGGGGCAGAGCGTGCGCGTCTGTGCTTTTGCGATAAGCTTGTAATCCGTAGAGCTAAGATGAATCCTGACTAATGGATGATAAGGATACGATGGCTCGCTCACCGAACGCTGGATGTTGACCGCACCAGCTCTCGCTCCTTCTGACTGAGTGCATTCTCGCCCGAAACGAAATCCGGAGTCTGGGCCAGCGATTCAGTCATTCGAGCGCTCAACGCTCGAAATATCCTGCTTTTAGCGATCGTCCCGTCAGGAGTGTTGACGAGCTTTTCCCAGCTGTCGATGATATCCGGGGAAACCTGCAAAATATACCCATCGTGGCAGGTCGCTTGCGAAAGGACTCATTTGGGGGCGGCTAAACCCACGGCCACGTATTCCGCAATGCGTGCCATTCGCGCTCTCGTATATTCTCTCCGTGTGTCATGCTCGAAAGAAGCGTTCCAAAGCTTTATGTAATTTTCAAACGCGTGGATATTTCTGTCGTTTAGGCTGGTTACGATTGCTATCGGGTCATGATGACAGGGAAGCTGAGTTCCACTCCGAGTTTTTTTCCAGGTCCCTTCCCGGGGCTGATCCTTCTGCCCCACCGAATCTCCGAGTAGCGTGCTCGTCTGTCCCCCTCATCGCCCCCCCCCCTTCATTCCCACTAAGGACAGCCGCAATCGAGTTCGTGGAATATTCCACGGGAACCTGAGCCGGTCGGAGCGTTGCTTCATGGAAACTATGAATTCCGTGGAAGCGTGAACGAGACGCGGGAAGAGTCAAGGTAAGTAGGCAGCGAGGCCAAAAAGCCAGTGTGATTAGTTGTTGGTAGTAGCGAGAGAAGTAGTCTTAATAAAGATAATTAATGAGTGAAGTAGAGGGACAGGCTGTCGCTAAAGCTTGGCACCGAGAGTCGACCAGGGCTTCGAGCAAAGGGTACAAAGAATGGGGGCTCGACGAAGAATCACCTGCCTCACTCATTACCCGGCTAGCGTCATAAGCTGCTGTACCGCCCTGCCGTACTGCTGCCGCTCAAGCGCCTCTTCTGAGAGGCTGAACAAACTCGACACACACGTACATGTGGAAGAATTGACAAACCGTCTACTCACCGTAGCCCATCTGAGCGTTTGCTGGATGCGCGAACAGCAGAACAGAGTCATGCTTGCGTACTGCACGCTCTATCGCAAAAAACTCTAACGGCTCCCGGCGGCCGGAATTGCTCCAGAGTAGATCGGGACTAGGGACGTGTTCTGAAGTTTTTGCTCTTCCGAGCTCCCCGAGAATCGCTGTCTTTGTGGCATGGACCATTGTGGCGGTTCGAAAGTCGGATCAGCACTCAGCCTCAGACTCCGTGTAATGATTCCAAAAAGAGATAGCTCCTGACGAAACTTCCGCAGCTAAGTCCTGCAGCTTTCTGGTCGAGGCGATGGCTTGATTCCTCACCTTGCTCAACGGACCGCATCTCTTTCATTATCAGATACTGACGACGCCGACGCGACGTGTAACGAAAATCATGCGAAAGTCGAGCGATGCTCGAATGCGCTCGATTCGTCCCATGCCATTGATACACGACCGAAAATCAAACGCTTCTCCGAAGTATTTTATCTTGTTCTTGTCTCGGGGCGTGCGTTACAGGATAAACTTCCGGGATATCACCTCTCCATTCGGGGGCTTGCAAGCTGACGCTGGGATTCCCAGAGGGAAGCTCGTTCGGAAACGTCCCTAGAAGCGGCTCTTGGCCGTTCCCGAAATCTCGCGGATCTCGGCAATTTGTGGAAAGTCTCGAAACGAGCCATAGCATAACACTGATTCGTCGACTGGAAGGCAGAGGAATAATTGCTTGGTGCTGAATCTGTAGAGAGCTCGGTGCACGGAGCTGGAATCCGTGGCTCTGTTCCTGTAAATAGGAAGAGAGCAGGTATTCGAGACAAACCATGAAAACAGTGAGCTTGATTGAAAGTGAAGAAATGAAACTTTCGAGGCGAGCGGCGAGTGTCGTCGGTGGGTTGCTTGAGGCCGGCTGGCACGTTTTAAATCCGCGCAGCTCCCTCGCTTTGAGGGAGTAAGGGGGAGTGGAAAGGTCGAGAACGAAGAGAAGCAGGAGGAGATGAAGAACTTAATTAGAAAGTGAATAACGTGCTCGAGCGAAAGACTTTCTGTTCCCCCCTCCTTCTGGATTTTTTCGCAACTCTCTCGCTGCCTCTCCACTCATGCTGCCTATCCGTTAAAGGAGCAGAGCGAGGGATAGAACAAGGAAGAATATTCATTGGCAGCGACACAATTTGCCTGATTGGAAAAAAAACGTCAGGAAAGGAGTTTCATTGTCGCTGTTTCCGCGTCCTTTCTTCGTGGCCGTCTCCTTCCTTTAAACTTTTCCTCTACTCCCACCGGCTGGCCCTCCCCGCGGTTCGAGTGCGCCCTGGCTCGTTCTTTGCCACTACTCCTTGTCGTTATCCTTTTTTTTTCTTTGGGAAGAATCGAACAATCAGGAAGAACCCCGTTTACCCTCTTTCACGCTCTCTTCACCTCTCTTACTTTCCCCATCGCAGTGCCTCTCTTGACTCGGTTTTCTTCCGCAGCTCTAGATTGATTGCTCCGGAGGAGGATCGAAGACCTGCTGGAATTCCTTTTTTTTGTAGCTGACTGCCCCTGCCCGCTTCGCCACCGCAGCCGCTGTTCCCCGATCTACGCAAAGAGGCGAAATTTTCGCACAAGAATTTGCCACTGGGTTCTTTTCTAATTCTCCTCTTTTTCTCAGTCCGAATCCCCTCCGTTCGATTCTCCGCTTGACCGCGTTTCTCCCCAGCTGACTGCCGAGCTGGCAAGCAGGCAGCGGGGTGGGCACATTCCCCCACCCGTCGTTCTTCTCTTGATCTTTCTACTTCACGTGGGTGCTTCTTCGTTTCTTCGTGTTTGCTGCTGTTGCCTGCTTCCGAACGCTTAAAGAACGCTCGCTCGCCCCCTCCCGCCCTTCCCCTCAGTCAGCCGACCGACCCAGCCCGTGGCAGATCAGCTCAGGCTTGGTTCGGCCTCAAACGTACGCTCTGCTCAACCTGCAAGCTAGCGAGCGCCGCCTGGGTAACGATCGAGTGTTGTAAATGCAATCAGCTGGAAAGTCTTCAGGTGGGGAAGGAGAGCGAAATAGGGTGGACAGCTCGTGGGCCTTCCCCTTCTCGCCATATTTTCTTTTACCGCGCTCTGTTCAAGAGTCGAGTCTTCCAAACATGAACTACGGCCCATCGGGAGGAGAATTCCTCGGGTTTCTCAAGCCCTCCATCGAATGAGTGCTCCTGGATGGGTCTACGAGGAATAGCTCTAGACCCTGAACGGTCCTCCCGGAAAGCGGCGTCAGAGCACTCATTTTCACGGGAGGTAGTCTCGAATTCCTCGAATCCGTCAGGTTAGTGGGGGCAAACGCGAATGGGGACAAACTGGTGAATCTTCAACCGCAGCTGGAAGACCGTGGGTCGGGAGTCGTTCATGAAGCTCCTCGCTCGCAGGATTCGAGATTGTGGACGACCGACCGCGCGGAGAGCGAATTTTGGCATTCATCTGGCAATATTATTATTTAGAAGAGGATTCTTGCTATGATATCCACGTCTCCGGAGTGATCACGGATGATAGATGCTCGGAGTGCTCTGGAGGGCAATCGGGAATTCCGACAACCTCTCCGCAAGATGTGGGCAACACCTCGATGTTCAGGTTCAACCTGTTTCCACTCTCCCGAGCCCCGCTGGGGGCGGAGCGAAAATCGGAACAGAGAAGAGCTAAATTGCTTCGATAACAAAATTAGTTAGAAAATAAAATTACCTAGAAAAAAAAGATTACTCAGATACTATATTATTTTGGATTAGATACTCGTTCACTTACGAGCTGTATCGCGACCGAATGATGCATTGACCGACTGCATTTGGACTTGGAGAGGAGTTTTAGGCGGGCGCGATCCCCAAGTCAGAAAACGACGTCTCGGGTGTTACCGGTTAGGTCTTACTCCCGAGGACGGATCCTGTGACTTAAGAGCTCCAAGCGGATCACGGCCGGTGACCTGCTGTTCCTTGAAGAATCCGGAAAGAAATTCGAGTTCTCTAACGCGCTAGTTATAGACGACTCGCCGGTTGAAGCGTCACCTCTCGTTTGACACGAGACACGCCTTCGAATGAGGCAAGGCATCGAGACGGAATATTGCCCGATCGAGGAATCTCCTACTATGACTCTTCCCCCTACCCTCTTTCGGGGCTCGGGGTTTGGACCGTGGACTGGTTCTCCATCAGAATCGTGGAACCTTCCGTCGACGATCTCCCGGTGCCGTCTCGCAGACGGCATCTCTACAATTTCGAGTAATAATCGCATCGAGATATAATCGATTTCCACAGCGGTGAATACCCTCCAGGCTTATTCGCGCGAATCCTACTTAACAGCTTGCACAGCCTTTTCATATCAAGGCTGTTGCAGCCGAACCAGCTGTCGCATGGGAGGATCGCGCCTCTGACTGGCAGCTGCGCGATCTGTAGCGCTGCACTCGCTCCAAGCTGAGCATGAATGAATGAATGAATAAAATGAGAGTGCAATAACGCGAGAGTGACTCACTTAGTAGGAAATTTATTGAACATTTCGGTCCAGACACGAAGATTATACTCGTGACGAGAATTTCTCGCGCTCTGAGGCAAGTTTCGAAGCTCCAACAAGAGCTTGCCGTAGATGTCGACACGAGAGGGGACCATTGATATTTTCATTGGGACATGCGCGCAGGATTGTGGTCGAGATTCTGCGCAGACCGCGGACCCAAGGCCGTGTCCCCTCGTACGCCTCGTGAAAGCGCGTCCGACCCGAGTCCGGGGCAAAGCGTTCGTACTGAATGACAGCGAAAGACAGGGGGGATAATCCGGAAGTTGATCACAGGAGGGGAACGGATAGCTTGCTGGATGGCAGCCCCTGACGGGCATTTCCGCTTGCGCGAGCATCCCGGAAACTCAGTTCTCATCTGACTGAGACTAATAGGAGGTGGTCCGTCTACCCGACCCCGTCGTCGACCGCGAGCTCCACGTCGATCGAGTCCGACGCATTTTCTCGGCGACGTTCCAGCATACATTCCATCGGCACGGAGGAAGATAAGAGATTTTTTTTTCTACGCTCTGGGCATCGACTCATGGTTCCCAGGCGATCCCGCGACAGTTTCTCCCGTCCCGACACCTGGCGAACCTATACGCATCTGTCTCGTTCGTGTGAGCGGTGAGTCGCGGATCCGTGCCACAACGACATGACGCCGACGTCCCCGTTGCAGTCGGTGCGTTCGAATCAAGAAGTATGATCGAGTGCCGTTTCCGATAGCATCCGGAGGACGGTGTCGTGTGCCAGCCTTACTGCAGTGACTAACCAACAACGTCAGCTATTAAACATGTGCAGGATGAAATATGCATGACATTCTTCGGCGTTGCAGCAGGAAAACCTGGGGCTCATTTAGTGAATAATTAGCACTCGTACGACCGAACGAACAAATGAGCGAACGAACGAACGGCGGTGATCGCCCAAGCGACCGGTCGACTGCCCACCCGCTCGACTGTCCGACTGAATGAGCGGGTGGCCGGACAAGCTGAGTAAGGTCCTTTGCTTCGCCCCACTGTATGCTTTGCATGCTTGCTCGACTGCAGACCAATCTCGCTGATATTGCCCCTGGAATCAGATCAACTTCCTGGCCGAAGCAATCGAAATAATTTTTGGAGTCGGTTCGGATCGTGTTTGGAGCCTTCTCCGGCGGGGCAAGCGGTATGATTCCGTATTCGATTCGGCATATTCCAGACACGAGAAATGAACGAGTTCTACTTCTCCGTCGTAATCCCACACCAAGACAGCATTTAGTGTCACCGCTCGCTATAGAAACTTTACCGGGCTATAGTCAGAGGAAGCAGCCGTGATAATAAAGCAAGATATTTTGATAATGAGCGTTATTAATAATACCCGGTATTATCCGCTAGTGTTTGAGATCTTTTTCCCTAGCCCATGGTCTCCAGATCGGGGGAATCTGTTTCGGGAAAGCAGGCCGCTTCGGAGTACCCTTTTGGAAAATCGGAGGCTCAGAATGAAGAACGATTCGGTGATCCGGAACGAACGTTTTTTCCACACGCGGCATCGGGTGCGGGAGGAAGTTAAGAAATGTGTACCTACATTCCGACTACGCTCGGAGCTTTCAGTCCGCGTGAGGTGCGAATTGAGCAGAGACCGGAGAGAGACCGTGGAATCGATGTTTTCGTTTCCGAGGCCACGTTTTGAATACCAAGTGCTGGGATTACCTTCCCAAGACGAAGAACGCTGCTGGTCGTTACTGTTCTAAGTCCACTAAGCCTAACGCAAAGCTGTGATTTATGTCATTCGTTCCTCTTCCTATCCTTTTGTCGCGCGGCGTGGACGAAACGGATGAACGCTTCTCAGGCAGCAAAAGCCAGGACTGTGGGAAACAAATATGGGAACTATTGACCGTATATTTGAGCTTACCTCTTCAGCGACGGGGGCCGACGACAATTCGAGAAGAAGGAACGATTCTCGCCAACACATGGGAAGCTCGATTGAGCAATGACGGAGCGGAGAGATACCCTTTCGCGGGTTTGCTCTGCTGAAGCTCGATCCTTCGCGGGCCTTGAATATCGAAAGGTTTTTTCGGGAGGATACTCCGGATGTCGCAGTCTCCTCGATCGCGTTGGGGGCTCTGTATCTTCCCAGCAGTCCCCTAGCGCTCTCCGGGGACAGAACCGTCAGTACGGCCCGATATTTTGCAGGAGGACCCGTAGTAATCTTCGCAAGGAGAAGGACGTTCCATAGTGGGGTCATCGGATCTGTGGAAATATACCGGGAAGAAGGGAATGGGAGCGGTCTTGCCGCGTGCCTTACTCACTGACTGACTGGCTGACTGACTGACTGGCTGGCGGGATAGCTGTTTCGTCCATCACGATCAGGAGTCGAACGACTCGACTCTCCTGAAGCTGTATGCGATGGGTGACATGGGAGCGACATTGTTGTTCGGGCAATCAAGCTCGACGAAGAAGAACATTTTTACAACACCGACTACGCGCGCTGTCGCACAAGAAACTTCGCTCGCTGGCGAGATGTGTTTCTCGCTGAGCTGCTTCCTCGACGGGCCTTCGTGTACTCGATGTTTCCGACACATGAAGCAACCTGTCTCGAGGAGATGGGTTTTAAAGTGAGATTGCGCAAAAGGTGGCTTACCAAAACCTCCATGAGAGTCGTTGTTTCGAGGGAGGAGGCAATGAGCGATTGATACCCTCTTGTCGAGATCCCTCGGAGTTATGGCGCCCATGCCTCGCCATAAAAACCCGACGAGTTCTACGTGAAATGAATGGTCTTGCCATCGCGGGTATTCATTGTGTTGGTCATATACAGTACTCATCATTCATCGTACATGGATCGTGTTATTGAGATCAGAGGGAACTTCTGCACATGACTGAAATTAGGAATCCTCCCGTTCCAAGGCTTAACTTGGCGCGGTTGTCTGACCGAGACCGCCAGCAGAGGAATGTCGCCCTCTCGAGGCTCCGGAATACTCTCCGGATCAGACTGATCGGGAGCCACCGACGACAGGATGCCCGGACGATGAACGAATGGAGAGCTGCGGGCTCGGAACTCGCTCCGCACATCGCGACGTCAGACGGTCGAATAAATATCTAGTCTCTTTTCCCGTGATACGCACTCACCGCGACAAACAAGAAAACAGCGAATAGGCACTAGCTTTCATTCTTCCGGATACCTTCGCACTCCAAAAATGTCCATAGGAGCCCGGGAAGGAACCGCGGTGACCACCGGTCTGAATGCTTCTGGTCGAGGCTTCCGGAACCGGGGAGGACGACCACTCGGTGAATCCACAGCGGAGGTTGACGTCCACCCGGAATTTTCGCCCTTCTAGATCCCGAGTGGACGTCAAATGTCGTGCAAAAGCTCGGAACCCGACGATACCGATAATTTCTAGCGCGAAACTTGACGACGATATGGACTCCTTTGCTATGGAGATCAGTTCACAGATACCTATCTATATGCTCCTGGTGGCGCTTGCCATAGAATTGAGAGTCATAGATCCCGCTGTATCCGGGAGGCGTTCCCAAAAACGGCCGATGGAGTATAAATTATATATCCTCCTTGCGAGCTCGTTCAATTCTTCGCAATCGTCAACGGAGTGGAGAAACTTGACGCTCAGAACCCATTCGAGTGCGAGACTTACGGCGAGCGGCGTTCCCTCGGATCGAACATTCGAGTTCGACCACTCATTGTGATCGTTCGTAAGAGTCGATGAGAGTTTCGAGGAACGTTTACTGTGCGAGGTAGGGGAGATTCGGCGTCTGCTTGAGGAGGAATCACCGTACCCGACTCCCCTTCCGCTGGAGCTCCCCGCTCACCCTCCGGTGAGCTCGCAAGTAATTTGTTTCCATTTGTAGCTCGTTTGCCCCGGGGGTGTCTTCGGCTTCTCCTCTAAGTAGCCATCGTTCATCGAGCCGCAGTCGCGGGAGGGGAAAAGGGCGGGCCGACGGTCGAGCTGGTGTCTGGTGGGCAGACCGAGGCGGTCGGCTCGAATCGTATGAGCGAGACGATTAAACTGGCATTGAGTTTACC